>NC_134698.1:79837531-80137531 GCF_050947455.1 Rhinoderma darwinii | reverse complement strand
TATAATACTACCCCCTATATACAAGAATATAACTACTATAATACTGCTCCCTATATACAAGAATATAACTACTATAATACTGCCCCTATATACAAGAATATAACTACTATAATACTGCCCCCTATATACAAGAATATAACTACTATAATACTGCCCCCTATATACAAGAATATAACTACTATAATACTGCCCCCTATATACAAAAATATAACTACTATAATACTGCCCCCTATATACAAGAATATAACTACTATAATACTGCCCCCTATATACAAGAATATAACTACTATAATACTGACCCTATATACAAGAATATAACTACTATAATACTGCCCCTATATACAAGAATATAACTACTATAATACTGCCCCTATGTATAAGAATATAACTACTATAATACTGCCCCCTATATACAAGAATATAACTACTATAATACTGCTCCTATATACAAGAATATAACTACTATAATACTGCCCCCTATATACAAGAATATTACTACTATAATACTGCCCCCTATATACAAGAATATAACTACTATAATACTGCTCTTATATACAAGAATATAACTACTATAATACTGCCCCTATATACAAGAATATAACTACTATAATACTTCCCCCTATATACAAGAATATAACTACTATAATACTGCCCTATATACAAGAATATAACTACTATAATACTTCCCCCTATATACAAGAATATAACTACTATAATACTGCTCCTATATACAAGAATATAACTATTATAATACTGCTCCTATATACAAGAATATAACTACTATAATACTGCCACTATATACAAGAATATAACTACTATAATACTGCCTCCTATATACAAGAATATAACTACTATAATACTGCTCCTATATACAGGAATATAACTACTATAATACTGCCGCTATATACAAGAATATAACTACTATAATACTGCCCCTATATACAAGAATATAACTACTATAATACTGCTCCCTATATACAAGAATATAACTACTATAATACTGCTCCTATATACAAGAATATAACTACTATAATACTGCTCCTATATACAAGAATATAACTACTATAATACTGCTCCTATATACAAGAATATAACTACTATAATACTGCCCCTATATACAAGAATATAACTGCTATAATACTGCCTCCTATATACAAGAATATAACTACTATAATACTGCTCTCTATATACAGGAATATAACTACTATAATACTGACCCCTATATACAAGAATATAACTACTATAATACTGCCCCCTATATACAAGAATATAACTACTATAATACTGTCCCCTATATACAAGAATATAACTACTATAATACTGCCCCTATATACAAGAATATAACTACTATAATACTGCCCCTATATACAAGAATATAACTACTATAATACTGCTCCTATATACAAGAACATAACTACTATAATACTGCCCCTATATACAACAATATAACTACTATAATACTGCCTCCTATATACAAGAATATAACTACTATAATACTGCTCCTATATACAAGAATATAACTACTATAATACTGCCCCCTATATACAATAATATAACTACTATAATACTGCCCCCTATATACAAGAATATAACTACTATAATACTGCTCTCTATATACAAGAATATAACTACTATAATACTGCTCTCTATATACAGGAATATAACATACATAATACCAATGTATTTAAAAAAAAAAACTTTTATTAAAATAAGTCTGTACCATGCGTGAGGCCAGTGATATTATGCGGTCATTTTTAAATAATAGTTATCTAAATGTAAATGTTAAAACTTTTTTAAACTTTAATTTATCGTAAAGTAAATAGTAATAGTAATAATAATAATAATAATAATAATATCTGTAGCAATTAATTTGACATGATCAGCAGACTACTTGTAGTGTTTGAGGCGACTGTAGCTGAGCTGTTGACGAGTTCTATGTAGAAATAAGACATAATTGGCAACTTCAGAGTCTGAACATTCTGATGGACCTTTTCCAGAGATACTTGACACAACGCTATGCAGGTAACCTTTATTTTGGGGACATATTCTGTCATCTCAATGTTCCTAAAAGTGGATATAATTGACTTTATTTCAATTCAAAGAGTTTATTTCTTCTCTGTCGTGAAAAGCTAAAAGACTGGAAAATCAATAATAGGAATCGCAGGGTCAAGATGAAGATCATTCCAAGCTGGAGTCTTATTTTAGGGCCAATTTGCTGAGATTCTATGTAGACCGTTACAGACGAGTTACTGAATCTGACAGATAATTAATTAAAAAGTGAGATTAGATGGCTGCGGTGGCACAAGCGGATTCATCCTCTATGTCAACTTCTTTTAGTGTATCAATTTTCTCACGACTAAAAGGCAACTGCACCAAGTCATTATCTTATATCGGGAAATGAAACATGACATAAAGAATTGCTATTGCATCTGATGGACCGCCATCCCGATATATAAACATGAGAGCAAATTAATTTTTCCTGACATTGGATATCATATGCAGCGTGTATACGTTATTGCACTTATTATACACAATGACTGTCTAGTACATGGATATATGCCTGCCATACTGTGCTGAGGTATTCATTAGTCATGATATGGAGCGGGGGAGGGGATGGTTGTTCATTTTTCTCCAATGATCCAAGTGCTTAATGGTTGCTTAAATTATACAGGTACATTTATCATGTTGAATACACGGAGAAAGATATATATAAATATGTTGGGACATTTAGTACAGTTGGCTGTTTAACCCTTCAGCTTCTGTGTAATACGACCCCCACACCACTACTAGTTCTATCTGGCTACCCGGCCTATGTCCCGTCATTATTCTTTACATATCGTAACATTGCCTAAGTCTCAGCATTCCACAAGATCAGCACGCTCCTCTCTTAAAATACTCTGTGCTGCTGGAGGGCCCTGCTCCTTCCAATATGTAACTCTCAATCTATAGCCTTTCACTTTCCTCCATTCCCCTCCTCACATCAGGACACTGCCCCGTCACATATAGCCCTATCCTCACAAGTATCATCACATGGGAGGACAGGTAACTACCCTTGACAATGAAAAAAATAAAAAGCCACACACTTGTCCTTAAATACTCTGTGCTGCTAGGGACCCTACTCTTTCACTATATAGCTCTCAAACTTTGACCTCCTACTTGTCTCCATTCCACTCCTCAGATCATGACATTGCCCCCCCAGGTCATTGCCTCTCACAAGATCAGCACAACCCTCTGCTGAAATACTTTGTGCTGCAGGAGGCCCTACTCCTTCCACTATGTAACTCTCTATCTGTGACCTCCTACTTGTCTACATTCCCCTCCTCACATTATGATACTGAGTTTTTTATTACTTAGTCATAAAATTTTCCAAAATTTTCCTGTACATAAATGGGGAAACTGGAATTAGTAAGTTTCCCCTTTCATCCAGATTTTATTTTGCTGTCAAGTCGTCTACTAAAAGTTTTTTTTTTTTTTACAATGCTGACGTTTACATGATCATTAATGGGTAAATGTCTTTTCTTTTTATATAACTTTGTCTTTATTGCTATCAAAACAAGAATAATTTCAGAGACGAAGATTCAGAAACGTCTTTAATTTTTAATAGAATTGTTTGTGCCTTTCAGAAAAACAGAAAAATTTGAGCCGAAATGACAAGAATAATCAAAATGCTATTACGTTAATGAATAAATCTTTCAGTGACATGCGGGAAATACATTAACATCTTCCTCTCATGCCTAAAAGTAATAGAAATGGAAAAAAAAAAATCTAAAAATTTCAATCAAACTTCTCATTTTGGTCCGCATTAATTCCCACGTCAAACTTTTAGAATTTCCACATAGTTTTCAATTACACCTAAGACGTACGATGCTTTATTTCCACTGCAGTTTGAATGAAATTGTCTCCAGTCAATGATCCGTGACCTTCCCTTCCAGATAATAACCTACTCAATTCTCAGAAAGTAGGATGTTCGAACCCTAGTGACCTCGACGCAACAGCTAAAATTAAATCATATAGCACTTACATGTCCTGAAATAGCACGTGCCGAAATCCTCCGTTGGATAATGATCATTTGTCAGGTAAATGTTCTGAAGTCGAGTCGAGAGTCACCAATGAGACACTTTTCTAGTAAGTTGTAGAAGTATCTGAATGAGGTGGAAATATGGACCTGTGGGTTCTTAGGTCACGTTGGCCGAGGATTGTCATCTACACTATAAGAAGATGCTCTATATATTTAGTCAATTGTAAATACAGATCTCCTACCCTCATGGCGCGACAGCTACAGCTGAGTGGTGATTGCTGTCCTTCAGTGGTGGTCTTCATAGAG
This sequence comes from Rhinoderma darwinii, assembly GCF_050947455.1. Lineage (NCBI taxonomy): Eukaryota > Metazoa > Chordata > Amphibia > Anura > Rhinodermatidae > Rhinoderma > Rhinoderma darwinii. The sequence continues at coordinate 80,133,207 of NC_134698.1, read as the reverse complement.
CTTCATGGAACATGCAAACAGTGCCTGGTGACCTTGAGGACTATATTCATCCGAGGCTTACATAGAAATAGTCAAAATGGGCTTTTCTCATCTATGGTCACATCATCATAGCCAGATACATTGCTTATTTGTCTTCTCCCTACTTTTCCCTTGGTGGAGAAGAGTAGATCAGCATGACCACCAGGTCTATTCGTCATTGTGGAGAGGGGGAGCATTGTGCAGGTTGCCCCTGCTTAAGGGATAGGGCAGAAGACTAACCTGAGTTGGAGCCCGCTTTTCCCTACCTTGGCTGTCTAACTATCCTTGAACATCTTCCTACATCAAGTCCATAAATCACCTGTAGGATAAGATGGATCTCCAATTACCAAATTAGATTTTTTTCGTTGGACTGATATTCATCATAGTTATCATCGGAGAAAAACTTTTTTCTAGGGTTTGTTTTTTTCTTCCTTTCTCTCCTTGTCTGGTTTAGGTAAAGCTTCAATCACCCAACGAGGGCTTTCGACTTTTGGGTATATCTGACATTTCAGACTATTGGGTAATTCACAATTGAGGCTCTGTCCACGTTACCGTCATGGCTTCTGTTCTTCTGATCCTGGCAGATCCCATTGATTCCTAATGAGTTGGGTCAGGTTTTTGGTGCGTTTTTTCAACCCTTTTATCTACTCCATTGATAGCATTACATTATTACTTATATTACAATATTATAGCATTTCTACTACAACATGTTTTTATCGGCATGAGCATTTGACAGTCATTTGGACCCCTAGAGCTGACGGACCCTAATATATTCTCTATGCAAATACAGAATATAGAGGTAAACACCAGCACTATATCAATGTCCCCTAAACTTAATGTAGACCGAATTAGTAGACAAGATTAATTATAAAGCCTAAGGACCGGTTCCAGATTGAGCTGAACACAATCTCGTCTGACAGGGGACAGAAATGATATATTCTGCCCCCTCCCCCCAAACTATACATGGGGTAAATCAGCGGTGGGGCAGAGACTTTGCCGGCCCTTTACAGCTATGTGTCTACTAGACCTCTCATTAGAGGCGAAGCAGAAAACTAAGCCTGCGACAATCGTTTGCTCTCATTAATCCATGATGTCTTGATTTTAATTGGACGGCCAGTCTTATCAGCCATTATTATGCCGAATGTTCTACTTCTGTAAATTACAATTCGAGCTTCTTACCCATTATTACAAAGGAAATAAAAACATCTATTTACAGAAGCGGAGGGGGGGGGGGACATCCCCGCTCCCTGCTCTGCCCGTATCGCAGTTAGTAGCTCGAAAATACAATGTATTATTGGAAGAAGCAGTAAAAGTATACATAAAAGCAGAATCTAGGGACATAAACTGCTGATAAGGTTAATAAAAATGCATAAAAGGCCATTCTAAAAATATGTTTTTAATGTATGTATCTCTTCCACCTGCAATGATCAGGCTCATAAAACACCTTCATTGCATAAACTTCACGAAGATAAAAAGCAGCCAGAAATACGGATCTGCTTCCGCCGCTTCTCCTGCCTTTTGTGAGAGGAAAGAACATGTCGGCTCTACTTACAAAAAGGCGAATTATATCCGGCGGGTCCCGTCCACTTGTATGGCAATTTATACACCTTCACCTTCTCCATCAATTGTCCGGAAAAATTCTTTATTATGATTTTTTTCCTGTAAGGCCCTGTTCACACAGAGTTTTGTTTTTTTTTTTTCCAATTTTTGTCGCATTTTCTTTTTACCTATTTGCTCAACAGGCAAAGGGAATAACCGTGAGTATTTTTTTACTTAAAACGCGTAAAAAAAACACGTAAAAAAATGCATTGGCCGTTCGCTGCGTTTTTTCCGTCTCCCATTAATTTCAATAGTGTTATTGAGGCGAAAAACGACTCAAGATAGGGCATGTCGCTTCTTTTTCCCACTGGCGGTTTCCGCGGCAAAAGCGTGTATAAAAACTCAGTGTGAACAGGACCTTAGTGTTTCAGCTAATTTATGCAATAATAACTTCGCTTTCAGGCACAATATGGGTTTCAAATGTTCTGCATAATACCAGTGAATGAGTAGCTTCATCACTATATCATGTTACTATTATATTGAATATGAATATACGGAATATTAAGAATATACGGCACCTCTTGCTTTAGCATTGCTTTAATAGTTTAAAAAAAGTTACAATTAGACTTTTTTTCCTGTTTTTGTGCCAAGATCGACTTACCTGCAAACGCTGATGCTGCTGCAGAATCAACTGTAGCCTCTGGTGCCGATGTGGCCGTCACGATGCAGGACCTGTGAGTGACGTCACAGATCTGCACTGGCAGAAGCTGGGCGTTCTGAAGAGAAGAGGATGATACTTCTCGTCAGAACGCCCAGCTAGTAAAAGTATTAAAAACGCCCCGATGTACGCACATAATACACGCCCACTTGGACTTTTACTTTTAAACACACCCACTTGGACTTTTGCAAGCCTCATTTGCATAACTACAAAAATGGTCATAACTTGGCCAAAAATGCTCGTTTTTTAAAAATAAAAACGTTACTGTAATCTACATTGCAGCGCTGATCACATGCAATAGCAGATAGGGGTTGCAAAATCTGGTGACAGAGCCTCTTTAACTGTAGTGTTTCCGTCATTATCTCTGTCACTGTGTGTGTGGAGAGGGGGCAGTTTTTAGTGTGTACCCCTTGACTTTAATACGGTACCCCACACAAGGATGGGTTAGTATTGGAAGCAGTCGTGGCACAGTTCAATGAAACAAAACTTTACCTTGGTTGGGGCACAATGCGTTATGGTTACAAACAGCGGCACTCGCTTAGCGGTTACAGTCTCTAATGGGCACCCAGCTCGGAGGTTACATATATTGGCACACGTCTTGGTCGCTGCGATTTCTGATGGGCACACATCTTGGTGGTTACGATCTCTGATCTCTGCTCACACATACTGGCAGGGGTCACCCACCGTTGGTACTGGAAGGGGTTCGAAAACACGTACACTACCTATAAAAAAAACCAAACATGTTAGTAACATATTGGCACAAAAAAAAAACATAACATGAATGTCCGATAGCTTCACTGGGTCAACACAATTCAGGTGCACAACCACAAGAGTCAGTTTGACTGCACTATAATATAAGGGGCGCTGGTCAATGCTCTAGTCCATTTATGCTGGAGTCCCCCTTACAACAGGCTTAGCCATGAGGGACCAAAAAATTCAAGTTATTATAAGTAGTGAGATTTTTTTAAGCGTGCGTATCATGAAAGCATTAATGACAATCCCTCCTGTACTTGAAGAATGGATTTATTTATCCCCCCCCCCCTCCCCGTAAATGCAAATCTACCGGGTGGGCAAGCTTGACCTGATGTGATGCTGGTGATATGTTCAGCATTATGAGATGTCCCTTACCCCCCTACCCTTCCTCAGTATGCAGTCTCACAGAAAGAAACTGCAGATGCATCCCCCTCCTCCCCACCCGCTGCTCCATGTCTACAAAGCTGCTGGCCGGACAGGTAGATGCCACTTTCCCCTAATATTACAAAGTTTAAGTTTACATTTACTACTGATTTATGCAATAGCGATTATAACTATTCATATGTTTTCATTTGTATTTTATTTCTAGAGAAATCTAAAGTGATATAAAATGAATATAAACCCCAAATAATTTGCATGTATCTTGACCTGACACAATGTATCTGTTATAGGGTCAGGGTGATGATATAAGTCGAAAAATATAAACTATACCGACTGAAAGTAACACGTGTAACACACACATTTATCCTCTTGACCAAATGATATTTTCATTGTTTATCTCGGAAATCTATGTGAGCGGGAGAGAGGGCAAAGCATTGTCTGAAAGTGAGAATTCAGTAATTACTGCTAATAAGAGTTCACTGGGTTAGCCAATTAAACTCCATGCGGAGGGAAAGACTGACATAAAAGAGGGGGTGTAATGCCAACCCTGTCGTTACAAATGTATTAACGATATGTCTGCACCAAGAAGCCACCGATAATATAGTCTGAGGATGTTTGCAGTAATGATAGGGAGCTACATTTCTAATCAAACTGAGACCGGCCATTCAGACAGCCAGACCCCGTGCAAGAGCCAGGATCCCCAGCCCTCCACCTAGAAACGTCACCTTATATCTTTATGTGGGGGTTGGAGCTTCATTTTTCTTATATGGAGCTCTAAATCCACAGCTTGCCATCATTCAGCGAAATGATAATACCCTGGTTTGCCCGCAGCCACCACTAGGGGGTGCTCACTGCATATAGATTTCTACAGCTACCCCTTCTAAATCAATGATTCTTATTGGGGTTCTTAAGGGGTTCAGATAATTCTCAGTCCAAGTCTGCCTAAAATGAATGCATTGCGTGACAGAAACAGATCACCTAGTGCAGGGGTGCTCAAATATTTTTAGTTAAGGTCCATGTACCTGGGTCTACCATCAGGGAAAGGTCCTAGCTGAACACCAACAGTAGGGCTATGTTCGCACGGTTCAGATTTGCCATAGGCAATTCCAACCCATAGATCCACAGCAGAAATCTGAGTCTTATTTGCTGCCTGTAGACAGTGCCACACAATGCCCCTTGTAGATAATTGCCACATAGTGCCCCTTGTAGATAATGCCACACAGTGCCCCTGTAGATTGTGCTACACAGTGCCCCTTGTAGATAATGCCACACAGTGCCCATTGTAGATAATGCCACACAGTGCCCCTTGTAGATAGTCCCACACAGTGCCCCTTGTAGATAGTCCCACACAGTGCCCCCTGTAGATAGTCCCACACAGTGCCCCTTGTAGATAGTCCCACACAGTGCCCCTTGTAGATAGTGCCACACAGTGCTCCATGTAGATAGTGCCACACCAGGCTTCTTGTTGATAATGCCACACAGTGCCCTATGTAGGTAGTGCCACATGTAGATAGTTTACACACAGTGCCCCCTGTAGATAGTGCCACACAGAGCCCCCTGTAGATAGTGCCACAGAGCCCATTGTAGATAATGCCACACAGCGCCCCTGTAGATAGTGCCACACAGTGCCCCTTGTAGATAGTGCCACACAGTGCTCCATGTAGATAGTGCTACACCAGGCTTCTTGTAGATAATGCCACACAGTGCCCTATGTAGGTAGTGCCACATGTAGATAGTTTCCACACAGTGCCCCCTGTAGATAGTGCCACGCAGAGCCCCTGTAGATAGTGCCACACAGTGCCTCTTGTAGAAAGTGGCAAACATCAACAAACTCATCTGCCCTGTTCCCAAACTATCTTCCAGCAATTCAGGCCTGGCCTCTTCTTGCCAGGATTGCTCGTTTGTAATGACATAGGCGGCACAATGATGTCATAGCGCCGCCTGCATCAAAGAAAAATCACTGAAGAGTGCGGCATGGAGCTAATGTTCCTTTGCCTTGCCAGCGGTGCTTAGGCTTTTCAATTGTATCTGCGTCCTAAGGACGTGGATACAATTAAGTGCAGGGGTCCAGACAACTGACGGTCCGCAGTCTGCCAGTTGAGTACTCCTGAATTAGTGTGATCTGCAATTGCCACTGTGGATCCTTCAACCCGCTTCTTGTTGTCTTCAGTTGGCATACGACTATCATGAAACTCACAAATTTTCCTTCCCATAGAGCAACACCACTCATCCATGCCCCGCTTCCCCCTGAGCCACAGACAGTCGTTGCCCTGTTTCGGTAAGTAATATGGTAGCCATTTATGAATAGGTTACATTTACCTTAAAGTGAATGTTCACGCTTATTTATCATCATGTCAAAGCTCTGTTTTTCTTATACAGAACTCCAAATCCCCTTCATAGACAATGCCTGCAGTCTCCACTAGAGGGAGCATGGGGAGCTTACTGTGTTATTATTGAATTTAATGTATAAACAGTATACAATAAGCTCCTCAGCTCCCTCTAGTGGTGGCTTCAGGTAACTACCATAATATTTTTTATATAGGAAATTTGGGACTCTGTATCAGGAAAAGATATAATCAAGAATCAAGATATATAAGAAAATAAATGAACACAAAAGTTCAAACCTATTTAGAATTTTATTTTTTAGCAAAATGGTATTCAAGGGTCACTTTAAGGTTAAGGGGAGATTATTGGAATGGTTCTTTAATTGAGATACATAATCTAGATTATCCCAGCTATAGACCAGTTACTATTTGCATCCTGTATGCATCTTCCACTCGTACTTGTAAATGTCTCTTTAGAATTCCAAATTTTATTGGCTGTTCATCGAATTGGAACGCTCCATGTTTGCGCAGATAATGTGCATTTGGTGCTTTTTAATGAGATTAACCTGTCAATTCAAATACAAGGGAGCTGTGAGACTTAAGCAGCGAGCTGGATTTTATGACACTGACGTTTAATGCACAGAGACAGTTGCCATTTTCACGCTGACACCGCAGCACCGACTCTTGGTATTTGCATATATTATACCTTTAATAAATGTCTGGGTCACTGCTGTAAATATGTTGCCTTCTCAAACACAAAGAGAACAAGATAAATGATGTTTGCTTTCCATACAATTATTTGTAATAGGCTGCACTATGCCATTTACCATTTTCTAAATTGCCGTTTCACGTAACAATATGATGCGTACATGTAGCATTTCATTAAATCCATAGGAAGTTTTACACCCCTCTTTTTTTTTATTAAGGGAGTTTATTGAATTTTTTATGTCCCTTACATTAAAACAGAGATTATTGATTCTTTAAAGTGAACCTGCTGTGTAACGATTTTCTTTTCAAAAACAAAAGCGGTATTTGTAAACAATGTGCTGATGCCTTTAAAAATAATCTATAATATATTATCCACTACAGATGTTTCCTTCGCTAAATGGAAACTGTCATTGCGTAACTATTCAGAGCCTGGCAAACCCACTGGGCTAGGGGGGCTTTGGGTAAACCTGTTCTACGCTTGTCAAGCTAAGGGTGGGGTAAACTCCGGGCTCGCTGTTACTCTGTTGCCCAAAGTTCCACATACACTTCAGACAGCCCTGTATCTATTCAATTCTATGTGTGACTCATAGAAGTTAGGTTAGTATGAACCCCTGTCCCCTTTTTAATTGATGGTTAAAAATATCTAAAAAAAAACAACTAATTTCATTTGACATCAGTTCACAGCAATTTAGTTACTTTTGACAGTTGTAGTACCACTTTCTACCAGTGTTTGGGAAACATTTCCAATAGACTTCAATGCAACAGCGCCCCCAGCCACAATTTTTTATTTTTTATTAAAAAAATTGGTGATTTAATATACAATAGTTCTGGAATAATTATTCTCTAATAATACTTTTTGAGCAGTAAGTTTAGTTCATTGACGGTATATGTGTAGCATAGAGGATGCTGTGGGATATTTTTGTATGCCCTTTTTTCGGTTACTGCAGTGTCCCCATAATAGTGATAGTAACCTTACTTATTGCACTTGCTCCATGTAGTCTTTCTTTAAACATGCTTGTGCTGCTCTTCCAACCATTTGACCTCCTAAGTAAAGACCATTTTTATTTCTCAATAAAACATGGGTCTTGGCACTAGAATTTAGGGTTAAGGGCAGAGCAGCTTTAACAATAGGGCAAACGCTGATCCTGCACCGAGCCCTCTAGTCTCAATTGTATCCATGTCCTCAGGATGCTGATACCGTTGAAAGCTGTGGCAGAACAGAGAGCCATTGGCTCCCAGCCCCACCATACTCTTTATTAAATTAGGCCACAGGCATCTGGGCCCGAGACAGGCAGCACAATGCAGTGACATCATTGCACCACCTGCACTGGTCAGGCCAGAAGATGCCGCTGGTGTTTAGGTTTTTTAATTTTATTTTAAGGAGTATAACTATTACTGTGGGGCACACAAAGGGGGTTTTATTGCTATGTGTGCGGCCTCAAAAATGGACATTACTTCTATGTGTAGGGGCACAAAAGGGGCCTTTATTGCTGTGTGGGGGTTACAAATAGACAATTATTAACTGTGTGGGCCACCAAGTGGGCATTATTACTGTCTAGGAGGAACAAAGGGGGGCACTATTACTGTGTGGAGCCAAAAAGAGGCACTATTAATGCGTGGGTGTAAAGGGGGCACTTATTTTGTGTGGCACATAAGAGGGGAACTTTGACTGTGTGGGACACCAATACTGTTTAAGTCACTATGTATCTCCCACTATTGTTTAGAGCAGGACTATGTGTCTGGCACTATTTTTTTGGGGTCACTATAATTTTTGTGAGAACTATAGTTGACACCAATATTTCTGTTGCTGGATTTCTTAATTTGCTCTGATATTTCTGAAGTTTTGTATTTGGGAGCACTGTGTGATCTGCAGCTGCAGAAATGGGGGCAAATGCGTCTGCAACAGGGGCATAGCAGCAGGATGGGGACTTTGGGTAGAAGGTGGGAAGTGCACTGGAAAAGCGAGGAGCCAAAATGTCTGGGCAGCAAACTCTGCATTGATGAGTAGTAACTGGAAGTCTTCACTCTGGTCTGGCCCAGATAGAGAAGAAAAAAAAAAGTGAACAACTCCAACCAAAGATGTCACCTGTGAGTCCAAACCTATCCCATTATTGTGTCAAAGAAATTGTCTCTAATTTTCTTTAAAGTTTAATTTAATGTGTAGACATTGGCAGACAATCAACAATGTTTTTCTTGGGGGGAGGCACAAACCTTAGCTCTTGTCCCACCAAAGTGTTGTAACAGCACTGTCTAAGGTTATCCTCATGTAACACTGGTGGTCAATGACCATCCGACATCACCATGAGTGGTCTGATGAGTCCACTAGCCTCAGCCAAAGAGCTCAGGATAAGCTCAGTAAACACTGGTGGTCAATGACCAAGTGACAATACGATGACTAGTGGGATGGGTCCAATAGCCTCAGCCTAAGAGCTTAGGGTAACCTCAGTCAACACCAACAGTGTGACATCTAACAACTTTCGACCTCCAAAGAGAAGACACTCTTTCCTTCCAGAGTCGTAGATATTGCTGGTGCAGAGGTAGTAGTTATTAACGGGCCATACGTGAAATGGCCCAATAGCCTGTCTGACACATAAGAAGACACCAATGGCAAATAGTAGGCGAGGGCCCTGTTGCAGACTTTGCATTGGGGCACAAGGTCCTTTGTTTCCTTCTATGTAAACCTGGGATCTGCATATGCGCTAAATTGTTGAAAGTTTATGTTTGGTAAGATCAGACGGCTTGTTAGTACCCATCACCTTGACAGCCCAATTATTTTCCATTTGGGCCAGGCCCCTATAGGCAGATTGAGTGCTCATATAATTTTCAGTGTTATTTATTCGTTTAATTGACATATTTAGTATGTAATATGATCGATTTGGGTCACATTGTTGAGTTTTGATATCTCCTTATCAGTACCCACCCAAATTCCATACATAACATATAGACGGTTAAAGATGGATCGAAGACCAGCACTTGAAAGCAGTTTGAAGTGAATCTATTTCATATCACAGCTGAGCTCTATCCTGCAAAGAAATGAAATAAATTGACTACAAATTGTATCTGTCTGCTGCTCTCCCCGTCTTATTGTCAGATATTCTTTATCAGTAGTTGACTGGGGCTTAAATATTTATACGGTTAATATTCCTTTTAGGAGTAGTATCTGGTATTTTCGATAAGATATATGTAACTTCAATTTCTGTATCCAATGGTAGAACTGTAATTTTGTTATTTATATGCTTTATAAAATTTCATTGTATTTTTTTTTAGTAATTTGCTTTTCTCTTATTATATTTTATATATACTGTATATACATAAAGGTAAGGCACAGTGATCCCAAATGGTCCATTTTAATTATTAAATGCATTAAAGTAGTTATATTCTTGTATATAGGGGGCAGTATTATAGTAGTTATATTCTTGTATATAGGGGGCAGTATTATAGTAGTTATATTTTTGTATATAGGAGCAGTATTATAGTAGTTATATTCTTGTATATAGGGGCAGTATTATAGTAGTTATATTCTTGTACATAGGGGGCAGTATTATAGTAGTTATATTCTTGTATATAGGGGCAGTATTATAGTAGTTATATTCTTGTATATGGGGCAGTATTATAGTAGTTATATTCTTGTATATAGGGGGCAGAATTATAGTAGTTATATTCTTGTATATAGGGAGAAGTATTATAGTAGGTATATTCTTGTATATAGGGGCAGTATTATAGTAGTTATATTCTTGTATATAGGGGACAGTATTATAGTAGTTATATTCTTGTATATAGGGAGCAGTATTATAGTAGTTATATTCTTGTATATAGGGGGGAGTATTATAGTAGTTATATTCTTGTATATAGGGGCAGTATTATAGTAGTTATATTCTTGTATATGGGGCAGTATTATAGTAGTTATATTCTTGTATATAGGGGGCAGAATTATAGTAGTTATATTCTTGTATATAGGGAGAAGTATTATAGTAGGTATATTCTTGTATATAGGGGCAGTATTATAGTAGTTATATTCTTGTATATAGGGGACAGTATTATAGTAGTTATATTCTTGTATATAGGGAGCAGTATTATAGTAGTTATATTCTTGTATATAGGGGGGAGTATTATAGTAGTTATATTCTTGTATATAGGGGCAGTATTATAGTAGTTATATTCTTGTATATATGGGGCAGTATTATAGTAGTTATATTCTTGTATATAGGAGCAGTATTATAGTAGTTATATTCTTGTATATAGTGGCAGTATTATAGTAGTTATATTCTTGTATATAGGGACAGTATTATAGTAGTTATATTCTTGTCAATAGGGGTCGTTGCTATGTATTCATAAGGACTATATTCTCACAGGCTTTTTCTTGTTTATCCCTTTAGCACTGGAATACACGTGTGTGTGTGTGTGTGTGTGTGTGTGTGTGTGTGTGTGTGTGTGTGTGTGTGCGTGCGTGCGTGCGTGCGTGCGTGCGTGCGTGCGTGCGTGCGTGCGTGCATAACCTGCATATTTTTTTTTATGTACAAGAACAGTCCTCAACTGCCCTTGTTTGGGATTTTCCGCACAGTGATGCAGTAACGGGCACATTGTCAAACATGCTTTGTATAGTAATGACTTCCATAATGAACACAGGCAAATGCATATTGTGTATGAGGAAGACATTGTCTGTAAAGTCCTGGGATCTATAAAAAGATCTGTGTTACTTTAGCTGGATGTTTTTAAGAAGCACTCCGGCATTTTTTTTATTGGTTCAATTAATTCCAATATGGTACAGTTATTAAAAGATGACATTTATTCTCTGTTTGCAGCATTGCTTACCATAACTGTGTTTTCTACATTTTCATTATCTTCTTGCATCCTTTTTCTTTTTTTTTTACTCAGTGGAAAGGCTCCCTCTTGCGTCCCCAAGCCGAACCACGCCGCTGGGAAGAGCTACAGAGGGTAAAGTTCTTCAGTAGGGGGAGCTGGTCTTCAGTGACTGATGCACACTTGCAGTAAGTGGGTCACGCCAAGAGATGGTGACCCCTTCCTAAAATACATACACCAGAAGCTCACAGGGGATTCCCATTGGATTACCGGACCCAATGAAAACCCAAATCTGCCATTATATCTGTGCAGGGGATTTGGAGCTCTATATCAGAAAACTGGAGCTCTGACCTTTGTAAAAATATAATATAACATTTATCAGTACACAATGTTGGACCTATTTAGATAACAAAAAAATATATAACATGGTGTACAAGGGTGAGACAAATTTGGCCCTATAGTGGCTACCTATGTAGTACTTAGGGCTCCTGCACACGACCGTGTGTGACACCCGAGTCCCATCCGTGATCCATGGAAAGTTAGGACATGTTCTATCTTTCCATGGATCGGAGAGTCGGGTCCGTTTTCCCAGACCCGATTCACCCACTGAAGTGGATGGGTCCGTGAAAACTGTCGGGTGCCACTCGGATGCCGTGGAAAATGGCCCGAGTGGCACTCGGTCGTGTGCAAGAGCCCTTTGTACATGTGTTTTCTGTCCTTCTGCCATTTGTTATGGGGCTTTTGTTGGAAATGGAGATAAAATGAATAAATCTGGTCAGATGGCAAATTTTACATAAGAATCATTACGGGCCGCAGAGATTTACATCTTGACAGAGACTGAAATAGTGAATATTTGTTTTCTATGTAAGCAGGTGGAAAAAGAATTCATCTTTATCCTCCTCAAACTCTCCTAAACTAACAGCAAACATCGTGGAACGTTCTGCGCCTCTGCTTATCCCGATCTATGAGAACTCCGAAAAAAGAAATGTTTTTTAGTTTTTAATTAGAGCCCAAGAGAGAGTTTTGTTTACAAAAGATTTCTAGGCCAAAATATGAAAAATGGATTTTAATCTTTATATTTATATATATATATATCATGGGGGAAAGATCTGTAGGAAAACAAAAACACCTAATCTTCCCCGTCTTTCAGAAGAAATGTCAATAACGTTCCTTCACATTTTTAATTGGTCTTGTAAGTATATAGTTTATGTCAAGAAGTCAGGGCAATGGAAGATCAAATCTCAGTATTGCCTCAAGAAGGACACTGGGGATTGTCAAGTGGAATAATATCCCAAACAACCTCATATTATAAATGGAAAACTTTTTTTTTTTTCCAGAACTTGTCATTCCTTTTAAGATAAGAATAAGAAGTCGAAGTAAAATGGTACATTTTTTTAAAGCTTCTAGAAAAATAATCAAATACATTTCTGGAGCCAACTGTTCATATTATGATGATATAATCCACTTCTTAGTGAGTTAGGCTGCTGTGCTTATTCTCGACCATGAATTACGCTGTAGCTCTTCTTTTGCTGATTGGCTTCTTTGTATCAGCACAAGCTCAGCAGGAAATCAGCACATGCGGAGCTGATTTCTATTACAGCAAGGGCAGAATTTGCAAAATTTTCAGAAGGTGAATTAGAATTGAATTACCTTGCATTCTGTAGATGCTACATGCTGGATATGGACATCACACATATGCAGTGGCGGTGCTCAAAGTTGCAGCCATTCTGGAACGACCTGATTTAAATAATTGGGGAAAACTATAAACGTGTGATAGACCCCACAATTACATGCTGTATCTTGGGAGACGTGATTAATGAGGCTTGGTCAGAGAATCAGACGATTATGGTATACAAGCCTCTTTTTTTTGCGTGTATGACTATACATATACATAGTTCAAGCCTCCCCCCCCACACACAAAAATATAAATGTTAAGGATTGGATATATTATGTAAATAAGTGTAGTCATTTATAAAAATGGTGGTATACTAAAACCCAAAAACTTAATTTGTATAGGGCACAGTGGTTCGCATGGGAGGAAATGGCCAGAGAGAAGTTTGGCCTAGACGGATGATTGTAGCGGGAGGTGGAGATGTTGGAGGGTCGGGGGAGAGGAAAAGGGTAAAACAGTTTTCAGTTTTTTTTCCAAGCTTGTGTCTAGTGAGCGGGGGCAGGGTGGGGGTGGGATTTGTTATGTATACATATGTTTATCTGTCTTACCATTTTTCTGGGATTCATTTGTATGTTTGCAATAAAAAAAAAAAAAGTAAAAATGTAAAAAAAAAAAGAAGGCTAAAGGCAAATGGACAATTGATGTTCCGCTGCTTTATTTTTTATATGAAATTCTCTTTTTATACTGAAAGTTTGTAAATATAATAAAACCAAGGGTTTTGAGAAAAAAAATATTGAATTGAATTACCTTGAGTTTAAACCGCTACCGTGGACAGCATAAAAGAGGGGGAACCCCAGAGCAAAAATTAAAAAGACCTCCGTCATCATCTAGGGTTTTGCCAGCCAGGACAAATAATCTGGTGTTTGACCACTGGGCCAATTCCCATCCCTTGTTTGCTGTTCCTCTGAAGACGGAGCCCCGCTCAGGTTCTCACCACCCAATAACAAAGGGATTGGGACCAACCAGGGCCATACCTTCTCTCTCCAAGGACCCCATAGCAGTCACATAGTAAACTACTATAGTGTGAACGTCCTTGGGCAGCTATAAGATGTCTTCATAGAGTTGAAGTAGTAAGTCAACTGTTCCAAGGTTTGATTGGGTACTAAACAAACCCAACACTAGATATGCTAACTTCATGGCAAGCCAATAATGAAGGTTCACATCATGTTACTTCTCCACCCCGTAAAACTCGTCTCCAAAAACATAGACATGAAAATTATTTACTGAGGGACAGAAAGCCATAGCAAGTTCTTAACACAAAGGGATGGATCCCTGTTCTTCAATCAGCACGTTAATGGCTGTATACTTGGTACTAGCTCGATCATTGACCGTTTCCCTCCTTTTTCCTTCAAAAGTAGGCGGAGGCAGTGATTTTTTTTTAGGTTACTGTGCCTTTAAATATCAGCCAGATAAAATATTTGAAGAAAACGAAATATGTAATTTTAGTATTTTCCTGAACAAACTGTTTTCAACACATTAATCTTCTAAGTCTTCCTCCCTCTGATTATGACATGAATAGTCGTTCTTTTATATTCCAGTTAATATGGTAATTTGCCCCCTGTATATAATGCGTCTATGGATTCTTTCACAGCGGAGAATTCAAGCTTTTCTCGCTGAATAGATTATTAAGCTGAATCTAGGTCATTGATGCACGGAAATTTTAACCAGGCATCTTTAATTATGGACTTTTTTCAAAAATAACTTTGAATATAAAATATAAATCTTTATGTGTTATTCTACGTGTCACATGGGCGGTCACGCTATTTCTATGTGAGATTTAGTTCATGAATTTATAGAGTTGTTTATACTATCTATCTATCTATCTATCTATCTATCTATCTATCTATCTATCTATCTATCTATCTATCTCATATCTATCTATCTATCTATCTATCTATCTATCTATCTATCTATCTATCTATCTATCTATCTATCTATCTATCTATCTATCTATCTATCTATCTATCTATCTATCTCATATCTATCTATCTATCTATCTATCTATCTATCTATCTATCTATCTATCTATCTATCTATCTATCTATCTATCTATCTATCTATCTAATATCTATCTATCTATCTATCTATCTATCTATCTATCTATCTATCTATCTATCTATCTATCTATCTATCTATCTATCTCATATCTATCTATCTATCTATCTATCTATCTCATATCTATCTATCTATCTATCTATCTATCTATCTATCTATCTATCTATCTATCTATCTATCTATCTATCTATCTATCTATCTATCTATCTATCTAATATCTATCTATCTATCTATCTATCTAATATCTATCTATCTATCTAATATCTATCTATCTATCTATCTATCTATCTATCTATCTATCTATCTATCTATCTATCTATCTATCTATCTATCTGTCTGTCTGTCTGTCTGTCTATCTATCTATCTATCTATCTATCTCATATCTATCTATCTATCTATCTATCTATCTATCTATCTATCTATCTATCTATCTATCTATCTATCTATCTATCTATCTATCTATCTATCTCATATCTATCATCTATCTATCTATCTATCTATCTATCTATCTATCTATCTATCTATCTATCTATCTATCTATCTATCTATCTAATATCTATCTATCTATCTAATATCTATCTATCTATCTATCTATCTATCTATCTATCTATCTATCTATCTATCTATCTATCTATCTATCTATCTATCTCATATCTATCTATCTATCTCATATCTATCTATCTATCTATCTATCTATCTATCTATCTATCTATCTATCTATCTATCTATCTATCTATCTATCTATCTCATATCTATCATCTATCTATCTATCTATCTATCTATCTATCTATCTATCTATCTATCTATCTATCTATCTATCTATCTATCTATCTATCTATCTATCTATCTATCTATCTATCTATCTATCTATCTATCTATCTATCTATCCATCTATCTATCCATCTATCTATCTATCAATCGTCTTTCTTTCTTGAGTATTGTATATATGTGGGGGTAGTGACTGGCTCCATTTTGGATCTTGCACTCCTTCCATTCTCCCCTAGGGTGATTTTGATTAGTTTAAAGCTGGTTACTACCTTCCCCAAGTATATTCTGAAAGTTCAGACCCAGAATAGGGTGTATGTTGAGTGTGGGGACACACCTAATAAGTGAGGTCACCTTGTCGTGGCAGGTGGGCTCACACAATTTGGCCAAAATGTGCGCTAAGAACCTCCCTATTGTAAGTAGATTTAGCAGTAATGCATATTTATTTATATTTAGTGACTTAGGTGACATTAGTGTTCGCAGTGTGATCTATCTATCTATCTATCTATCTATCTATCTATCTATCTATCTATCTATCTATCTATCTATCTATCTATCTATCTCATATCTATCTATCTCATATCTATCTATCTCATATCTATCTATCTATCTATCTATCTCTCTATCTATCTATCCAATATCTATCTATCTAATATCTATCTAATATCTATCTATCTATCTATCTATCTATCTATCTATCTATCTATCTATCTATCTATCTATCTATCTATCTATCTATCTATCTATCTATCTCATATCTATCTATCTATCTATCTATCTCATATCTATCTATCTATCTATCTCATATCTATCTATCTATCTATCTCATATCTATCTATCTATCTATCTATCTATCTATCTATCTATCTATCTATCTATCTATCTATCTATCTATCTATCTATCTATCTCATATCTATCTATCTATCTCATATCTATCTATCTATCTATCTATCTATCTATCTATCTATCTATCTATCTATCTATCTATCTATCTATCTATCTATCTATCTCATATCTATCTATCTATCTATATCTATCTATATCTATCTATCTATCTATCTATCTATCTATCTATCTATCTATCTATCTATCTATCTATCTATCTATCTATCTATCTATCTATCTATCTATCTATCTATCTCATATCTATCTATCTATCTATCTATCTATCTATCTATCTATCTATCTATCTATCTCATATCTATCTATCTATCTATCTATCTATCTATCTCATATCTATCTATCTATCTATCTATCTATCTATCTATCTATCTATCTATCTATCTATCTATCTATCTATCTATCTATCTATCTATCTATCTATCTATCTATCTATTCATCCATCCATCTATAACTATTTATGGGAGCCTATAAGCCTATATTATCGAATGGAGCAAGCAGAGATGTTGTCACAATGTGCTCATGCATCTCATAAACTTCTCCACTGTCCCCAAACAGCAAATGTTGGCTCTATAAATACCTATATTTTGTTTGGGTGTTTCTACTGCTTAATTTCAGGTACATTTCACTACTAGATATATTAGAGAATTGCTACTAATAAATATGTAATTTGTTCCAGATTCAGTAAAATAACCCACGAACGTATGAGAATTTAGTGCAAGTATTATATATTAGTAAACACAAACCATAAAATCAAGCAGAAGCGATGGCCAGGCACCATAGAAATATGGAACGTATAAGAACGCCATTTATGTTTCATATCTCCTCCTCTGTACTGCCGGCACCAGATGTAGCGAGCGTGCCCCATTATCTATTTGAATGGCCAAAAGGTAAAGTAGAGGAATCATTATGTCAAAGATTTTTTTTCCTGCATCACTTTCTATTTCTAAAACACCCAGAGCATCATTATCACATTCTGTGCTCCACAATATATTTTCAGCTGTCTGTAAAGTACATCCAAAGTACATGTAATCTTTTAAAATAGCAAGATCTGTCTGGTGTAATATTGTCTGAGTACTTTTTAATCAAATACACTCTACAGGCAATCTAGAGGTCATAAATTCACCAGTCGGGGAAAAAAAAAAATCTGAAAATGTTTGCCGGTGACAAGAGGAAACATCGCTCTTTCGAGTTCTGCTGGTGCCTGGACCATTGACAAGCTCAGGATTGGCGGATGATATGACCCAGTCAGCAACATAGTAACAACATTTATTACAGTTTTCATCGTGTAAGAAATAATATATCAATCTGAAGCTGGGATCTGCTGAGGCTCGAAATGATGAATTGGTGCTCAGCAGGTTTCTGGATTATCAGACAGATATTTTTTATGATATGACTTGATGATGACTTATCTGAGCTGCTCTCACTTACCTGGGCTGCTCTCACTTATCTGTGCTGCTCTCACTTATCTGGGCTGCTCTCACTTATCTGGGCTGCTCTCACTTATCTGGGCTGCTCTCACTTATCTGGGCTGCTCTCACTTATCTGGGCTGCTCTCACTTATCTGGGCTGCTCTCACTTATCTGGGCTGCTCTCACTTATCTGGGCTGCTCTCACTTATCTGGGCTGCTCTCACTTATCTGGGCAGCTCTCACCATTTTTACCATTCATGCCATGATTGACAAGATATAAGTATTCACTAACATAGTAATGTAGTAAGGCTGGGTTTACGTCATAATTCTGAACTGGATTCAACGTTTGTATACACACAGGGAAATACAGAAAAAACTGCTCCGCCAAAGAAAATCTCTATTTGTCAGAGAGGTCCCTTGAAAATAAACTGATCACACTGATCCTACTAGGACCACCAGCGATCAGCTCTAACATGTGGGGAAACCTAGCAGTAAGTGTTACGTTTTCCTGAGGTGCCACCACAGGATAAATGAAGTATTACACAGTGTCCATTCATATCAATGGGTTGTCTGTGTAATACAGGACAGGACTGGTCCTCCAGAGAAAGAGACGTTCTATGTAACTGCTCTCCACTCTGATCAAGAGATGAGGATCCTGAACAGATGACCCCCCCCCCCTCTATTAACTCAGAATTCCCTAATAGGGTGTATGAAAATAGGTTTTTTAAACTGGACAACCCCTTTACTATCCTCCGGTCACACTAGAGAACTTAGACTACGCGACTGCCATACAGCCAGTGGACTAAAGAAAACCCACCATCAGTGTAGCTTACACATTCACCTGTATCTTCAGAACAGAAGGCACAATATTGGGGAAGTAATAGGAACTATATGGGGGATAACAGCAGGCGACACAAAGCTAAAAGAAGCCTCAATAAAAGCTCGGACCACATGGAGAGGAACAATAAAGCAAACAAGTCTCTGACTATTCTATTTTTTTATTTTTATTGAGCGGGGGATTTGGCTATTGCTACAGGACCCTGAAATGTCCAAGCACATACCTGAAGGAAAATATACTAATGGAGGAATTTCTATATATATATATATATATATATATATATATATATATATATATATATATATATATATATATATATATGTAGCACGGGTCACCAGAATTCCTTGTATGGAGAAAAGGTCAACTAAAATGTGTTCATAATACAAAATGAAGGCCAAGAACATTGAATTCTAATTTTTATCTAGCATTACATGACGGTGGTGTAAGTTTATATTCAGAACCATGCTCAGTGTCTAATGACATTGGTTGCTATGAGACTCAGGGACAGAAATGTTAATAAAATCATGATTTGGTGGTTTCGTCTTACAAGATAAGTGATGAATTATACAAAAGCCTGAATACATTTGGTCTTATATTTTCAGGAGTTTGTTCTGGCCAAGAATGTCTCCATAAACACTTCTCAATTCTGTAAACTCTGCTCTGTAGCAGCTTGTAAACAGCTAAAAGACCTAGGGGTATACGGTAAAAATTAGTTGAATTTAATATTACATTAGGAAGGTAGCGCAAATTGCAAGTGTAACAAATTCCCTCCAGGCTGTCCACAAAGACTTTACACTAAAGACGAAAAATAAGATATGGAAATTTAAAGAACATTTCCAGTTACAATCCACAAAATCACCTACACTTTTATATAAAGCAGCATTATAGCAGTTATATTCTTGTATATAGGGGCAGTATTATAGTAGTTATATTCTTATATATAGGGAACAGTATTATAGTAGTTATATTCTTGTATATAGGGGCAGTATTATAGTAGTTATAGTCTTGTATATAGGGGGCAGTATTATAGTAGTTATAGTCTTGTATATAGGGGGCAGTAATATAGTAGTTATATTCTTGTATATAGGAGCAGTATTATAGTAGTTATATTCTTGTATATAGGAGCAGTATTATAGTAGTTATATTCTTGTATATAGGGGGCAGTATTATAGTAGTTATATTATTGTATATAGGGGACAGTAGTATAGTAGTTATATTCTTGTATATAGGGGCAGTATTATAGTAGTTATATTCTTGTATATAGGGGCAGTATTATAGTAGTTATAGTCTTGTATATAGGGGGCAGTATTATAGTAGTTATATTCTTGTATATAGGGGCAGTATTATAGTAGTTATATTCTTGTATATAGGGAGCAGTATTATTTTGGTTATATTCTTGTATATAGGGGCAGTATTATAGTAGTTATATTCTTGTACATAGGGGCAGTATTATAGTAGTTATATTCTTGTATATAGGGGGCAGTATTATAGTAGTTATATTCTTGTATATAGGGGCAGTATTATAGTAGTTATATTCTTGTATATAGGGGCAGTATTATAGTAGTTATATTCTTGTATATAGGAGCAGTATTACAGTAGTTATATTCTTGTATATAGGAGGCAGTATTATAGTAGTTATATTCTTGTATATAGGGAGCAGTATTATAGTAGTTATATTCTTGTATATAGGGGGCAGTATTATAGTAGTTATATTCTTGTATATAGGGAGCAGTATTATAGTAGTTATATTCTTGTATATAGGGGGCAGTATTATAGTGGTTATATTCTTGTATATAGGGGCAGTATTATAGTAGTTATATTCTTGTATATAAGGGGCAGTATTATAGTAGTTATATTCTTGTATATAGGGCAGTATTATAGTAGTTATATTCTTGTATATAGGGGGCAGTATTATAGTAGTTATATTCTTGAATATAGGAGGCAGTATTATAGTAGTTATATTCTTGTATATAGGAGGCAGTATTATAGTAGTTATATTCTTGTATATAGGAGCAGTATTATAGTAGTTATATTCTTGTATATAGGGGGCAGTATTATAGTAGTTATATTCTTGTATATAGGATCAGTATTATAGTAGTTATATTCTTGTGTATAGAAGCAGTATTATAGTAGTTATATTCTTGTATATAGGGGGCAGTATTATAGTAGTTATATTCTTGTATATAGGATCAGTATTATAGTAGTTATATTCTTGTGTATAGAAGCAGTATTATAGTAGTTATATTCTTGTATATAGGGAGCAGTACTATAGTAGTTATATTCTTGTATATAGGGGGCAGTATTATAGTGGTTATATTCTTGTACATAGGGGCAGTATTATAGTAGTTATATTCTTGTATATAAGGGGCAGTATTATAGTAGTTATATTCTTGTATACAGGAGTAGTATTATAGTAGTTATTTTCTTGTATATAGGGCAGTATTATAGTAGTTATATTCTTGTATATAGGGGGCAGTATTATAGTAGTTATATTCTTGAATATAGGAGGCAGTATTATAGTAGTTATATTCTTGTATATAGGAGGCAGTATTATAGTAGTTATATTCTTGTATATAGGAGCAGTATTATAGTAGTTATATTCTTGTGTATAGAAGCAGTATTATAGTAGTTATATTCTTGTATATAGGGGGCAGTATTATAGTAGTTATATTCTTGTATATAGGGGCAGTATTAAAGTTATATTCTTGTATATAGGGGCAGTATTATAGTAGTTATATTCTTGTATATATAGGAGGCAGTATCATAGTAGTTGTATTCTTGTATATAGGGGCAGTATTATAGTAGTTATATTCTTGTATATCGGAGCAGTATTATAGTAGTTATATTCTTGTATATAGGGGGCAGTATTATAGTAGTTATATTCTTGTATATAGGGGCAGTATTATAGTAGTTATATTCTTGTATATAGGTGGCAGTATTTTAGTATTTATATTCTTGTATATAGGAGCAGTATTATAGTAGTTATATTCTTGTATATAGGGGAGCAGTATTATAGTAGTTCTATTCTTGTATATAGGTGATAGAATTATAGTTGTTATATTCTTGTATATAGGAGCAGTATTATAGTAGTTATATTCTTGTATATAGGGGCAGTATTATAGTAGTTATATTCTTGTATATAGGGGCAGTATTATAGAAGTTATATTCTTGTTAATAGGAGCAGTATTATAGTGGTTATATTCTTGTATATAGGGGGCAGTATTATAGTGGTTATATTCTTGTATATAGGGAGCATTATTATGGTAGTTATATTCTTGAATATAGGGGAGGTATTATAGTAGTTATATTCTTGTATATAGGTGCAGTATTATAGTAGTTATATTTTTGTATATAGGGGCAGTATTATAGTAGTTATATTCTTGTATATAGGGGCTGTATTATAGTAGTTATATTCTTGTATATAGAGGCAGTATTATAGTAGTTATATTCTTGTATATAGGGGCAGTATTATAGTAGTTATAGTCTTGTATATAGGGTCAGTATTATAGTAGTTATATTCTTGTATATAGGGGGCAGTATTATAGTAGTTATAGTCTTGTATATAGTAGCAGTATTATAGTAGTTATATTCTTGTATATAGGAGCAGTATTATAGTAGTTATATTCTTGTATATAGGGGCAGTATTATAGTAGTTATATTCTTGTATAGAGGAGCAGTATTATAGTAGTTATATTCTTGTATATAGGGGGCAGTATTACAGTAGTTATATTCTTGTATATAGGAGCAGTATTATAGTAGTTAGTCTTGTATATAGGGTCAGTATTATAGTAGTTATATTCTTGTATATAGGGGGCAGTATTATAGTAGTTATATTCTTGTATATAGGAGCAGTATTATAGTAGCTATATTCTTGTATATAGGAGCAGTATTGTAGTAGTTATATTCTTGTATATAGGGGCAGTATTATAGTAGTTATATTCTTGTATATAGGAGCAGTATTATAGTAGTTATATTCTTGTATATAGGGGGCAGTATTACAGTAGTTATATTCTTGTATATAGGAGCAGTATTATAGTAGTTATATTCTTGTGTATATAGGGGCAGTATTATAGTGGTTATATTCTTGTATATAGGGGCAGTATTATAGTAGTTATATTCTTGTATATAGGGGGCAGTATTATAGTAGTTATATTCTTGTATATAGGGGCAGTATTATAGTAGTTATATTCTTGTACATAGGGGCAGTATTATAGTAGTTATATTCTTGTATATAGGGGGCAGTATTATAGTAGTTATATTCTTGTATATAGGGAGCAGTATTATAGTAGTTATATTCTTGTATATCGGAGCAGTATTATAGTAGTTATATTCTTGTATGTAGGGGGCAGTATTATAGTAGTTATATTCTTGTATATAGGGGGCAGTATTATAGTAGTTATATTCTTGTATATGGGGGCAGTATTATAGTAGTTATATTCTTGTATATAGGGGCAGTATTATAGTAGTTATATTCTTGTATATAGAAGCAGTATTATAGTAGTTATATTCTTGTATATAGGGGCAGTATTATAGTAGTTATATTATTGTACATGCAGGTGATTTGGAGCTCTATTTGAGAATAACATAGTCAGTCATCAAAATGTATGGAAAAAAAACAAAATATTAGCTAATGCTTCATGAAGCATAAACGCTAATATGTGAATTTATATTTTTATGTATGCTATGTGAATATTTATGCAGTTCATAATCTTTGCCTCATCTGCCCCAAGTATTGCTAAAAATATCCACCATATTTTGGGGTCCCCTTTTATTTTGACCATGCTGAGAAATTCAGCAATGTAATGCATTGTTTAGATACATAAATGAGTGTATATTTCCCCTATTTGTGTTTGCTATGTAAGTGTGTATCATGTGTTAAACCAGTGCTGTGTTTTTGAGTGGACCTTTACCTTTCCCCTATATAAAATTTAATGATATCTTTGTTTTTTCATAAAATCAGTATCTTGTTATGTCTAATTAATCCTCTTGTCGGGAATGTTTACATAATGAAATACATAAAATTTAACTTTTCCAGCAGTAAACATCCTGTAATATCTATGAGTAATTCTTTATTCAGTATTACCCTGGGGGGACCACATTGAGTTTCCGCTGCGGATTGTTACCATTGTGTTCAAAAATAGATGTCCTTTTCAGTGACTTTCATAGGAAAACTGTCACTATTATTACTGACTGCAGCTCTCGGAGAATGTCTCTTGGGGAAACATTTCAGGATTGTTTACCATGACCAAGATGAAAAATATGTATTTTTTTTTTATGTTGGTTTCAGGCTGAAGAGTAACAGATGTAGTGTAATATATGTTATTATTTACCCATATGTTAGTTCCAATGGTGTAGAATAATGTTATGTATTGTATCGTTTCATATTTATAAAAACATAGAAAGATGCAGAATATGGTCCAACCAGTGGCTCTCCAGCTGTTGTGAAAATACAACTCCCAGCCAGTCCTGACTGAAACATGCTGGGAGTTAGAGTTTCAATACAGCTGGAGAGCTACAGGTTGGAGATCACGTACGTGTCCGGACATCTGACCATTTCTGTATAAGGGATTTTTCTTATTCTAATACCATGACCACTAATTTGGAGATGTTCCCTCTACTCTTTTGGGAGGACTTTCCACTAGATTTTGGAATATGGCTGCAGGGATTGATATCTATTAATAAGTTGCGGTCATTTTACATAACTTATAAGGTGTTCTAGAGATGTCAGAAGTTGTGATCGGTCCGGGTCCAGGTCCAAAGACCACCACAGATCTCTAAAACTAGGGACTGCAGTCGTCTGTTCATTTGGCTCCTATTCGCTTTCCTCCGCTCAACCCAGATAGCTGAATACAGGTATATTGTCTGTATAGTCTGTACTCTGCTCACCTAGGATTGCCAAGCAAAGAAGACAGGAAAATCAAAGGGGAATGGCAATCAGCAGATAACTATAGCACTTCATTGTGGTGATCTAAGGAGGTCTTAACTCCCAAAGTCACAATATCTGACATGTCTCTGTAAGGGCCTGTTCACATCAGCATTGCTTTCCGTTGAGGGCTTCCGTTGGAGCTTTCCGTCAGAACGGGACTCTGACTGAAACAAACATAAACCATAGGTTTCCGTTTGCATCACCATTGATTTCAATGGTGACGGATCCGGAGCTTATGGTTTCGTTTGTCTCAGTTGTACAGGGGTTCCGTCGTTTTGACGGAATGAATAGCGTAGTCGACTGCGCTAATGATTCCGTCAAAAACAACGCAACCCTGTCCCAACGGTGGCAAACGGAAACTATTAGCAAAGTTTCCATCACGCTTGAGATAAATTGTGATGCAAACGGAAGCTAAGGTTTCCGTTTGAATTTCCGTTGAGGGGTTCCCCCGACGGAAACCTCTGATGGAACCCATCAATGGAAAGCAACACTAATGTGAACACTGCCTAACACTGACCCTAGAGAATAATATAGATAGATAGATAGATAGATAGATAGATAGATAGATAGATAGATAGATAGATAGATAGATAGATAGATAGATAGATAGATAGATAGATAGATAGATAGATAGACAGTGATTTTGCGCTTTCCTTCTCGGTGTCCTTTCTGCCTGATACATGTGTAATGAAGTTGTGATCATACTTTTGCTATTCACTAATCAGCAGAGTCTACACGATCTTATTACATGTATCATTATTAGGGTATGTGCACACACACTAATTACCTCCGTAATATACGGACGTATTTCGGCCGCAAGTTCCGGACCGAACTCAGTGCAGGGAGCCGGGCTCCAAGCATCATACTTATGTACGATGCTAGGAGTCCCTGCCTCGCTGCAGGACAACTGTCCCGTACTGTAATCATATTTTCAGTACGGGACAGTAGTTCCACAGAGAGGCAGGGACTCCTAGCATCGTACATAAGTATGATGCTTGGAGCCCGGCTCCCTGCACTGTGTTCGGTCCACTACTTGCGGCCGCAATACGTCCGTAAATTACGGACGTAATTAGTGTGTGTGCACATACCCTTAGATATGTGAGGCTGATTGCTATGCAGGAAATTGACAGGTGACAAGTTTATTTTTCAGTTCTTGGTGAGTTACAGGAAATAACTAGAGCGAATATGAAAATACAATCACAGCATCTCGCAATTGACTCAATATATTACAGACGAGGACAGGAGATGCGAGGCTGCAACTATTAATATTTAAAGAGATGATCGGATTGCAGAGTAAGCAGTTAAAGCGCACTCCATACACGCGATCCTCACAGCTCCGCCATGTCTCTGTCCTAGGGAGAAGGAGATGATTCTAATCTGTGTCTGAATATTAACACATGTTCTGTGTGATATTTAGTGGCGTAACTATCGCTGTAGCAGCCATAGCAGCTGCTACGGGGCTAGCGGCATGAGGGGGCCCTTGCCGCCCACCGACATAACCCCCCCCCCTATGCTTGGTGGCACCGCTAGCAGCCGATATGACTGCTAGAGCGGTTGCGACTCCACATTCATGTTTGGCCTGCAGCCTATCAGGCGCAGGCAGAGCTAGGGTTAAGGGTGGGGCCAACTGAGTAATTGCCCAGGGCCCCCATCCAATAAGGGACACCTACGCGCGGCTGCTACGTGTCCTGCGCCTCCCGGCCCCCAACATTTATGAGCCAGGAGGCACGGGTGCCCTAGTCCCCGGTGGCGTAGCTAGCACCGGATGGGACCCCGGTGTTAGCGACAGCCACATTCACTTGTATCTGCGTCCATAAGGTGCTATGAAGACTCCCTGGGCAGGCCAGCGTGATAACGTCACTGCATCAGGCTGGCCAGCGCAAGCGTCCCGCCCAGAGGATTTGCAAGATTTGCAGAGCTCCGTCCGTGGCAGGAACAAGGCAAGGTAAGTACAATATATATTTTAATTGTGGGGGGCTGAGTGGCAATATATGCAAGGGAGGGGGGCTGTGTGGCACTATATAGACGGGGAGGGCAGTGTGGCCCTATATGCAAGGGGGGTCTGTGGCACTATATACAAGGGGGGCTGTGTGGCTCTATCTATTGGGGGCAGTATGGCACTATTTACAAGGGGGAGGGCTGTGTGGCACTTTCTACGGGGGCCTGTGTGTGGCGCTATCTACAGGGGACTATGTGTAGCGCTATCTACTAAGGGGGGGCTGTGTGGCACAATATGCAAGGAAGGAGTAGGCCATGTGGCACTATATAAAAGGGTTGGCGGCTGTGTAGCACTATATACAGGGGGAGCTGTATGGCAATATCTACAGGGGGGCTGGAAGGCACAATCTACAAGGGGAGATAGGGGTGCTATCTACAAGTGGGGTGTGACACTGTCTACAGGGGGGGTTGTAATACTGCCCGTATATAAAAGAATATAACTACTGTAAAACTGCCACCTATGAACAAGAATATATTTACTATTAACCCTTGGCCAGGCATTCCTGGATATACTCTCTCATGGCTTCACGTTCGGGACAAGAAAGATTAAATATCCTACCCTTAGGGAGTTTAGCTCCTGGTACCAATTCGATAGCGCAATCGTATTCTCTATGAGGAGGTAACACTTCGGAGGCCTCCTTAGAGAAAACATCAGCGAAGTCCTGAACAAACTCAGGTAGCGTGTTCACCTCCTCAGGGGGAGAAATAGAATTAACAGCAAAACATGACATCAAGCATTCATTACCCCATTTGGTTAGCTCCCCAGTATTCCAGTCAAACGTGGGATTATGCAACTGCAACCAGGGAAGGCCTAAAACCAAATCGGACGATAATCCCTGCATCAACAGTATAGAGCACTGCTCCAAATGCATGGAGCCAACAAGGAGTTCAAAAACAGGGGTATGCTGTGTAAAATAACCATTAGCAAGAGGAGTGGAGTCGATACCCACTACCGGGACAGATTTAGGCAAATCAATCAAAGGCATAGCTAGAGACATAGCAAATTCCACAGACATGATATTTTATTACGTTTCATATTTACGGGAAATACCTGTGCGCCCAAGTGACTTCCCCGATGATCACTTAGGCGCGGAAGTTTTCCGGCTGCTTATTCTTACGCCTAGGACAGGTGTTCACTTGATGCTTGTCATCCCCACAATAGAAGCAGAGACCATTCTTCCTGCGGAACTCTCTACGTTGTCGGGGGGACACGGAGGCCCCGAGTTGCATATATACCTCCGAGTCTTCCGTGGAAGAGCGAAGCAACGGGACCTCGGGAGACATCATGGGGGAGTCAGAGGGGAAAACACAAAACCGTTCAAGTTGTCGTTCCCTGAGACGTCGGTCAAGTCGTACCGCTAAAGCCATAACCTGGTATAGGGAGTCAGAAGAGGCATAGCTAACTAGCAGGTCTTTCAGTGCGTTCGACAGACCCAACCTAAACTGGCACCTTAAGGCAGGGTCATTCCACCGAGAAGCTACGCACCACTTCCTAAAGTCAGAACAATACTCCTCAACAGGTCTCTTACCCTGACGTAAGGTCACCAGCTGACTCTCGGCAAAGGCAGTCCTGTCAGTCTCGTCATAAATGAGTCAGAGAGCAGAAAAGAAACGATCAACGGAGGAAAGTTCAGGGGCGTCAGGAGCCAAGGAGAAGGCCCACTCTTGGGGCCCTTCCTGGAGCCGGGACATAATTATACCCACCCGCTGGCTCTCAGAACCTGAGGAGTGAGGCTTTAACCGAAAGTGGAGCCTACAACTCTCCCGAAAGGAGAGAAAAGTCCTCCGGTCCCCTGAGAACCGGTCAGGCAACTTGAGGTGGGGTTCAAGAGGTGAGGTGAGGGGCACTACCATGGTAGCGTCAGGCTGGTTGACCCTCTAAGCCAGGGCCTGGACCTGTAGGGAGAGACCCTGCATTTGCTGGGCCAGGTTCTCAAGGGGGTCCATAGTAGAGACAGGGACCAGGGTAGACTAGGTAATGGCTAGTGATTATGTAATGATAGGGGTAGGGAAACGGACAAGTGAGCCCTAATCTACCCACCACTCTGTCCCTGCCTACTTGCAACGACCTGCCCTAGGCGACGGGGTACAACTGGGCGGCGGTCCCTACGCTCAGTAAGTGCACGAGACAAACAGACAAGGGTACACCAAGCTAAGGGAAATGGGGCAGTTGCCCACGGCAACACCGTGAGCAACAGGAGAGGTGAACGAGCCGAGACAAACCAGGAGTGTACGAGGTACCAAACGCAGAGCAGGAGAGTAGTCAGTAAGCCGGGGTCAGTATGGAGCAGGATCAAATAGTCACAAGCTGTAGCTGGGCCAGGAAACCACACGAGAAGAATCACAAGCAAGGGAGGAACAGGAAAGGCAGGTATAAATAGACAGCGGGCGGGAGCTAGCTGAGTCTGGCCAGGCTGCGATAGGCTCTCCCACTCCTAAGCCTGCCAGCCTGAGTGGTGGAAGCTGGAGTCAGTCTCAGAGACATAGACTCAGGTGAAGACTGATTACCTATGGGCGTTAACCCCGAAGCTGTGCCTGGCAGATCCTTTACAATAATACTGCCCCTACATACAAGAATATAACTACTATAATACTGCCCCTATATACAAGAATATAACTACTATAATACTGCCTCCTATATACAAGAATATAACTACTATAATACTGCCCCATTTCCCTGGCTTCTTTGTACCCTTGTCTGTTTGTCTGTCGTGCACCTATTGAGTGTAGGGACCATCGCCCAGTTGTACCCCTAGGGCGGGTCGTTGCAAGTAGGCAGGGACTGAGTGTCGGGTAGATTAGGGCTCACTTGTCTGTTTCCCTACCCCGACATTACAAATACTGCCTCCTAGATACAAGAATATAACTACTATAATACTGCCTCTATATACAAGAATATAACTACTATAATACTGCTCCTATATACAAGAATATAACTACTATAATACTGCCTCCTTAATACAAGAATATAACTACTATAATACTGCCTCTATATAAAAGAATATAACTACTATAATACTGCTCCTATATACAAGAATATAACTACTAAATTATCTTTTTTATTTGAAAACTTGCAACAAATTATTACAATACCTTTGCAATACACTCATAACAGATAAAGAAAATAAACGTATGTCTCTTAATAACATCACAATCATTAAACAAACCATAGTATATGAATATTGCTCCAGTATAGATTGTTTAAACTATTTTTCATGATATTATTCTAGACAGTATTCCAGGAGAGTTCTTCTTTATTGGTGACCGGGCAGCATCGCACACACCACAGATGGGACTCGGTCACCACATTTATGACATATAGTGAACCTCTATGATATAAACGGAGTTCGGGGTAGAAGTCTCCATACAGCAGCTGAGAGTTTCACTGTCCCACTAGATGTGGTGACTGCAGGGACAGGGACACAGCAGGGACATTACACTATAGATAAGTCTCTTGTATAAAGATGACATTGGTTTTGTCGTCAGACAGACGCTGGAATATCGCCCGCCGCCTGCTACTATTCTTCACACTGTTCACATTGATGGAGGTGATTTTCAGCCTCATCTTGGTTACATGTCTTTCCTACTTTTTTTCCTTCTTCCACTGCTATGTCCTGTAACGCCCCATCTTTTGGTGGACATTGGGGGGTCAGCATCTTCATCCTGAGGTTCGTCATCTGGGTTGTGTGAGGAGACTTGCTCCATCTCTGCTTCTTCTTCCTGGTCATCTTCTCCCAGCGCACAGTAACGTCCCCTAGTTATCGCCAGCACTGGAGACTCCGGTGATTTCTTTGCAGCAGTGATTTTTTTCCTAGAAGAATTATCTGTTTTACTTCTCCTTTTAACTGTCTGAAATCCCTCCTCATCGATACTGGTCGCTGCGGCTGGATCAGCTGGTTTTTTACTGGTCGCTGAGGCTGGCCCAGCTGGTTTTTTACTGGTCGCTGCGGCTGGATCAGCTGGTTCCTTACTGGTCGCTGTGGCTGGATCAGCTGGTTCCTTACTGGCCGCTGCGGCTGCATCAGCTGGTTCCTTACTGGTCGCTGCGGCTGGATCAGCTGGTTCCTTACTGGTCGCTGCGGCTGGATCAGCTGGTTCCTTACTGGCCGCTGCGGCTGGATCAGCTGGTTCCTTACTGGTCGCTGCGGCTGGATCAGCTGGTTCCTTACTGGTGTCGGGCAGATGTTTGGTGACAGAGTGACTGGATATTTTACTTTTAGCATGACCTCTATTTTCAGTGGCTGGTGACAATTGTGCAGCATCCACAGATGGGACATTCGTCTCTGGGGCAGGGTCTCTGGTACTTCGGCTCACATCATCGCTGGGACTTCCAGGTTCTGGGGTTGTATCTACACATATGGAGACTTCGTCCTGCTCTTCCTCCATGGCTTCTTTAAAGCTCTCCTCTTTATTATGTTCTGCATGCGGACACTCCCGGAATGTATGTCCAGGTCCTAAGCACAGGTTACAGATGACAGGTCCTGTACAATCGTCCTTCACATGCCCAAACTGACCACATAGTGAGCACTTAATACGGGAACAGTTGAATGCCAGGTGTCTGCCCCCACATCTATGGCACAGTCGCGGTTGACCAGGGTAGTAACATACGCCTCTCTCCGAGCCCAGGTAGAAGGAGTGCGGCAGATGTCTGGTCACTCCATTCTCCTGAAGCAGCTGGATCTTGACAGAATATCCTCCATTCCAGATCTCCTCCTCATCATAGATCTTTGTTGGCAGTCTCTTCACCTCACAATATCTGCTCAACCAGTGCTGCAAATCTGCCAGAGCCACCAACTCAGACTGGAACAGGACGGTGGCGGTGACTACCTGGGGTTTAGTCAGCTGGATGACATGTAGATGCTCCCACATCGCGTGCTCCTTTGTATCGTTATAAATACTCCAGAACAAGTCTAGACTATATTGCAGCTTGAAACTGATGTCATAATTCCTGCTGGAGGGAACGTGGATCAGAGCGAACACCTCAGAAGCTTTAAACTTCATAAACTCCTTCAACAAAACTTTCCCAATGTGGAGTCTGGAGGGGAGGTTTTCCTCTGGTCCTGAGTACCTGATTCTGACCGCGTTCCTCCTCTGAGGTGTGGGGTTAGTTGGTCTTGTGACGCTGGAGAACAGTCTCCTGTACTGAGGTCTGTCAGCAGGTGGGTCAGGACTGGACCTCTCCTCAGCTGATTGTACTGCAGATAATCCTGTATCTGCTCCTGATCGCTGTGTAACCTGCACTCCATTCACTGACACTGCGGACGGCTGAACCTCCAGAACAGGGTCTGCAATGTCCGCCTCAGCCTGTGCCGCTGGTTCATCAGATATCATACTGTCAATCACCGCGCTGAGCGAGGTCTCACTTATAATGTCAGGACATGAGGCACTTTCTTGCTCACTCCCAGGAGTGCCACTCGCATTCACTTCATCAGTACTGCACATAGAGTCTACTGCAGTTAACCCCTCGTCAGCTGGCACACATTTCTCTGCAGCTTTAGCAGCATTTGTGTTGGCTGATTGCACAGACCCCACACATGATGAGAGATGTGATCCTCCAGCCACCGCACACTCATATCTTCCAGGGTTTCCCTACTCCACAATATTATACACCGTCTTATAGTCAGTGTCTTTTTTTGCAATGATATTTTTTCTCTTCACAGTTTGGGCTCTGGTCTCCCTTTTGTTCTCAATTGCCCAGTTCTTTATTTTGGGTACTGTGCATGATTCTTTCTGCAATCTCTCCATCAATATCACCAGCTCACGTGTGCAAACATCCAGACACTCACATTTCATCAGTTTTGCCTTTGGATCAGTCTCTTGGTTAATTTCAGTTCTCAATTTGCGAACTTGCATTTCCATTTTAAAGATATTTTTCTTTGTCATTTTTGTGCACAATTCACCAACATCATGAGATTCAGTTGACTCACCAGCCACCATTTCTAGATCATCACCTCCACCATCTCCATGCTGCAGGCCAAACTCCAGACTCTGGGCTTTCCCAGGATCATCAGCCCAGGACCCCTCCCCTCCACCTGGGTCAGAAGCCATGCATAGTCCTAACAGGGAGCTCACAAGCACACGTCTATCCTCTCCTATGGACAAGAATAGAACTACTATACTACTGCCCCTATATACAAGAATATAACTACTATAATACTGCTCTCTATATACAAGAATATAACTACTACAATTCTGCCCCCTATATTCAAGAATATAACTAGTATAATACTGCCCCGTTTATACAAGAATATAACTACTATAATACTGCCCCTATATACAAGAATATAACTACTATAATACTGCCCCTATATACAAGAATATAACTACTATAATACTGCCCCTATATACAACAATATAACTACTATAATACTGCCCCCTATATACAAGAATATAACTACTATTATACTGTCCCCTATATACAAGAATATAATTACTAAAATACTGCCCTATATACAAGAATATAACTACTATAATACTGCTCTCTATATACTAGAATATAACTACTATAATACTGCTCCCTATATACAAGAATATAACTACTATAATACTGCCCCCTATATACAAGAATGTAACTACTATAATACTGCCCCCTATATACAAGAATATGACTACTATAATACTACTCCTATATACAATACTGTAACTACTATAATACTGCTCCCTATATACAAGAATATAACTACTATAATACTGCTCCTCTATACAAGAATATAACTAATATAATACTGCCTCTATATACAAGAATATAACTACTATAATACTGCCCCTATATACAAGAATATAACTACTATAATACGGCTCCTATATACAAGACTGTAACTACTATAATACTGCTCCCTATATACAAGAATATAACTGCTATAATACTGCTCCTATATACAAGAATATAACTACTATAATACTGCCCCCTATATACAAGAATATAACTACTATAATACTGCTCCTATTTACAAGAATATATCTACTATAATACTGCCCCTATATACAAGAATATAACTACTATAGTACTGCCCCTATATACAAGAATATAACTATTATAACACTGCCCCTATATACAAGAATATAACTACTATAATACTGCCCCTATATACAACAATATAACTACTATAATACTGCCCCTATATACAAGAATATAACTACTATTATACTGCTCCCTATATACAAGAATAGAACTACTAAAATACTGCCCTATATACAAGAATATAACTACTATAATACTGCCCCTATATACAAGAATATAACTACTATAATACTACCCCTATATACAAGAATATAACTACTATAATACTGCCCCTATATACAAGAATATAACTACTATAATACTGCTCCTATATACAAGAATATAACTACTGTAATAATTCCCCTATATACAGGAATATAACTACTATAATACTGCCCCTATATACAAGAATATAACTACTATAATACGGCTCCTATATACAAGACTGTAACTACTATAATACTGCTCCCTATATACAAGAATATAACTACTATAATACTGCTCCTATATACAAGAATATAACTACTATAATACTGCCCCCTATATACAAGAATATAACTACTATAATACTGCTCCTATTTACAAGAATATAACTACTACAATTCTGCCCCCTATATACAAGAATATAACTACTATAATACTGCCCCTATATACAAGAATATAACTACTATAATACTGCCCCTATATACAAGAATATATCTACTATAATACTGCCCCTATATACAAGAATATAACTACTATAATACTGCCCCTATATACAAGAATATAACTATTATAACACTGCCCCTATATACAAGAATATAACTACTATAATACTGCCCCTATATACAACAATATAACTACTATAATACTGCCCCTATATACAAGAATATAACTACTATTATACTGCTCCCTATATAGAAGAATAGAACTACTAAAATACTGCCCTATATACAAGAATATAACTACTATAATACTGCCCCCTATATACAAGAATATAACTACTATAATACTGCCCCTATATACAAGAATATAACTACTATAATACTACCCCTATATACAAGAATATAACTACTATAATACTGCTCCTATATACAAGAATATAACTACTGTAATAATTCCCCTATATACAAGAATATAACTACTATAATACTGCACCCTATATACAAGAATATAACTACTATAATACTGCCCCCTATATACAAGAATATAACTTATATAATACTGCCCCTTTGGTTTTAATGAGACACTTAATATTTCTGTTGCTATATTTACAGTTAGTGTATTTTTTACTATTTCACGTTAAACAGACTTAAAGGGGTGTTCCCATCTTGACAAATATAGCTATAAAGATTAACAACCTAAAATTAGGAATTTTTGTAAATACCTTCTTTTTTTTTAAATGCTGTACTTTGCAAGATATCCTGGCTCCATCTTACTGACATCCCCTCTTTGTTTATTGCTCGTTGCCTAGGGATCCGGCCACCACTGCTTTCCTCTTGCGGTGGCCGCGCCTGCGCTGTTCTACATCTTTATTTTGCAGTGAGGGTGACCGGGATCTCGGGAACGAGCATGCTAGAGCATGTGCACTAGCTCCCTGCCCGACCACCTCTGGGGTTCGTTTCAAGTCTATAGGACGGCCCCAGGCATGCGCAGTAGCCCTGGAGCAGTCCTGTACTCGGCACTTAAGTAAAGGCCAGCCGAGTTAGCTGAGCCCTTATCAGGACTGGTATGTAACATTGTCTGTTACATACTTATGCAGCATGGACTGGCCGCTGTCCGTGGTGTAAGCTGCACATAAATCAGCTGTATGAGACAGCGTCCTGCTTGGTCTTCTGTGCTCTCATCTGCTGTAAGGAAGCTAGCCCTGTATCAGTGTGTCAGCGTATCAGTGTGTCCAGTGGCGGATTAAGTAGACCATGGACCCTGGGCTGTTACCCAAACTTGGGCCCCCCTTCCGCAGCGCCGCCCTGCCGCGCCGTAACTATTTTTAAAACTACCTTTTTGGGCAAGCATTAACAAATGGGTGTTACGATTCCCCTTTTCACAGGGCTGTGTCCCTACATACTGACAGTATCACACTGTGCAGGGACACATCCTCCTGACATGGGGAATTGTCTATCAGTCCTCGACAGCAGAAAGACTTTTTGTGAAATACAAAGATTTCCTATAATAAACATGTCAGGAGAGGTGACAGATTCTCTATAAATCTAGTGACTCACAGGTGACGATGTCTCAGATTCTAGTAGTTTTTTTCCTCTTTTCTTCTCCATCCGGTCCAGAGCTCATGACGATTTCTCCCGGCCATGACTCATTTCTGCAGAATTTGCCACTCAGACGTCTCCTCACTTTTCCAACATTTCCACACCTATAAACGAAAATAAAGTTATCATGGTGCCACATACTGTGCCCCTAAATATAATAGCACCAAACACTGCGCGCCTGAATATAATAATACCACACACTGTAAAACACCACATACGCACAGCCCCCTGTACATAGTGCCGCACACAGCCCCTGTAGATATTACACACCCCCATAGATATCGCCATGCACAGCCCCCTCTATATATCACACATTCCCCCCGTAGAGAGCATTACACACAGCCCCCTATATGTAGTGCCATTCAGCCCCCTGTAGAGAGCGCCACACAGCCTTCCCCCTCTTGTAAATAGCACCAAAAAGCCCCCCCTATAAAGAGTGCCACACACATACCGCTGTGGATAGCACTACACAGCCCCCCCTTGTATATAGTGCCACACAGCACTCCCCCTTTGTATATAGTGCCACACAGCGCCCCCCTTGTATATAGTGCCTCACAGCGCTCCCCCTTGTATATAGTGCCACACAGCGCTCCCCCTGGTATATAGTGCCTCACAGCGACTCCCCCTTGTATATAGTGCCTCACAGCGCTCCCCCTTGTATATAGTGCCACAAGGCTATGTACACATTTAAAAACTTTATATTATAATTATATATATATATATATATATATATATATATATATATATATAATATGTATGTGTGTGTATCAGTGTGATTGATTGATTGATTGATTGATTGATTGATTGATTGATTGATTGATTTGATTTTATTAAAAAATAGTTGTTTGAGATACAGCTGCTTTGTATCCTGTATCCGTCAGGTCAGCAGGACTGACAGGATCAGTGACACACAGGATCCACCTCAAATCTATCACATCTAAGATTATAATTTAGCGTAGGGCCCGTTTCACTGATCCCGTCAGTCCTGCTGACCTGACGGATACAGGATACAAAGCAGCTGTATCTCAAAAAGTGAAAATATTTTTTAATAAAATGTAATTACAAAGTTGCACCAAACACACATTTTTATTAAAAAAAATAATAAAAAAAATATATAATAACTGCTGAGAGCTCTATGGGGGGGAGAGAGTTATACTGCAAGGGGGTCTAACCATCTGACTGAAGGCAGAGGGCTCTAGGAATAATCCCCCCTTCCCCATATGGTCCTCAGTAGTTACTATACTGCAAGGGTGGGGGGTGGGGGGTTGAGCGTCTAACTGACTGAAGAGAGCTCTATGGGGGGAAACTATTATCCCCCCCATAGAGCTAGCTGCCGTCAGTTAGATGGTTAGCCCTCCCCCTTACTGCATAATCCCCCACCTAGCGTCGGTCAGTGACTTTAATGTTAGTTGGGCAGGAGGATAAACCGGCAGCCACTAACCTCAGCGACGGTGACCGCCTGCCCGGCTCTTCTCTTCCAGCTTTGGAGTAACAGAACCGCCGTCCATGGCTGTTCTGTTACCCAATGTTGGTGCCCGCAGTGTCAGAGAGGCGTGTCCTAAGCACTAGCAGACGTGCTTAACGCCTGCTACCTACCCCTATCCCGGCCAATTCCCTGCTACTTCTCCCCATCTCCGTAGCGGCAGTTAGCAGCGCGCTGAATAGTTTTACAAGACTATGTGCGGTTCGGGCTGCCATGGGCCCCCTGGGAGCCTCGGGCCCCGGGCGGCCGCCCGAACCGCCCATATGATAATCCGCCACTGAGTGTGTCAGCGTAACAGTGTGTCAGTGCGGGCTGCTGTACTGCCGACAGGAGCACAGGAGACCGAGTTGGACGATGTCTCGTACAGTTGTTTTATGTGCAGCTTACACCACGGACCCTACAGTCGGGGGAACCTCCAGGTCAAGAATTCCAGGCTAGAGTGTTGGAAACTACACTCTGAGGAGTCCCAATGGAGTTAGCCACAGGGAAGGGTGGGGGGGGGGGTAGCATCTAACGACGTCGGTAGAGCGCACTAACAGAGCAGAGCGGCTTGATTGACATAAACCGGCTCACGCCCCCTTTTAGAAAATATAACCATCACTAGCTGCATTATCTAATTGAGGAAAAAGGGCGTTAGGAAATGATTATTAAAAAATTTTTTAGACCAATATATTTTTCTTTTTATTTATGTTTAGGATGTATTAAAAAAAAATGACTCAACTTGGGAATAACCCTTTAAGGAACGCGAATCATCATATTTTGCTCAGATTCTGCTTATAGTCGCCGTTCACGTGTATTTTATTGCTATTTAGAAAAAAGAGAGACGTGTCTTGCTGCGAGAAAATTGTGGTTATTGTCAATCCGGAGGAGAAGTGTTTGAGATCCATTATAAGATGAAGGCTTTATTATTGTTTGTAGATTTAGAAGGCGACCGTCCTGCAGACTCCGAGCCCTGGCAATTGGCTCAATACTCATTCTCATTTGTCAAATTTCGAACATTTATTCTTAACCTTGAAGTGTTGCAGCTTCCGGAGCTCACATGGCGCCAGATACAGCTGCCCCAGCAATAAGCCACTATAATAACAGCGTGCCATCATAGACTGTGTGTCAGCGGCAAACACAAACCAGAGCGACTCCATCACAATTCATCTCCATGCAAAGTGTAGCATTGTAACTATAGAAAGTGGCAACGCATGGCGCCAAGAGCACGGAAGTATATTCAAATGCGGAATCCAGAAGCACACAATCAGAAGAGGGAAATACAACCACGTGTCCTACGCCCGACGTATTTTATATTCTTTTTTTTTTCTATTGGATATCCAAATTTATTTTATAATGAACCAAAAGGGATCCTATCTATCTATCTATCTATCTATCTATCTATCTATCTATCTATCTATCTATCTATCTATCTATCATCTATCTATCTATCTATCTCATATCTCTCGGTCTGTCTGTCTGTCTGTCTGTCTATCTATCTATCTATCTATCTATCTATCTATCTATCTATCTATCTATCTATCTATCTATCTATCTATCTATCTATCTATCTCATATCTATCTGTCTGTCCGTCTATCTATCTATCTATCTATCTATCTATCTATCTATCTATCTATCTATCTATCTATCTATCTCATATCTATCTATCTATCTATCTATCTATCTATCTATCTATCTATCTATCTATCTATCTATCTATCTATCTATCTATCTATCTATCTATCTCATATCTATCTATCTATCTATCTATCTATCTATCTATCTATCTATCTCATATCTCTCGGTCTGTCTGTCTATCTAGACCAGACATGGGCAAACTACGGCCCGCGGGCCACATACGGCCCGTTAGGCTTTTTAATCCGGCCCGCCGAACTTGTCCAAATTATAGTAAAAACCTCCTTTTTTTTCCCCTTTCCCTGCAATGCCCACGTTTTCCCAATAGATGGCGCACTCAAAACACATTGACCGTTGTTAATGTGGCGCGTATTTCTCTTTATTTCACTTTAATTTTCACTTCGTTTCACGTCACCATTAAGCCCTTCTGTGAAAATGAGCGGACCAAAGAGAAGGAAAGTGGACAGCGAATGCCGAGTGTTTAATAAGGAGTGGACAACAAAATACTTCTTCACTGAAGTCCGATCAACGGCTGTATGTCTGATATGCCAAGAAGATGTTGCGGTTTTCAAAGAGTACAATATCAGCCGTCACTTTGCCACGAAGCATGCAAACTTTTATTTTTTTAATCTATTTACATTTCCTCCTCCCAGTATCTGCGAAATAGTATGTAAATGCCATATCTTGCATATTCCTTGAGACAAATTTATTAACTGATAAGGGCTATTTTTCACATTTGAAAGACAGTTAATAAATTGGGTTGTAGTGTTCTTACTGTGCTATGAGGTTTGCACACACTACATTTAATGCTTTAGTATATCCGGCCCAAACACTCCCTCCAAATGCTCCTGGCCCGGCCCCTCTGTCAAATTTTAGAACCCATTGTGGCCCGCGAGTCAAAAAGTTTGCCCACCCCTGATCTAGACTGTCACGTATCAGATATAATTGGAGCTGGCCCTGTTTATTGTGGCTTAGTGGTTAGTCTTGTTGCCTTGTGGCCATGGAGTCACAACACAACTTTACTACTAGTCATCTTTCCTCGCAGGTGGACATACTGACGTCCGGTACGAACTTACAAAAGATTTTTTAATAACTAAGAAACTCGTCACCCGGAATTAATGCAATGAATTAGACTTGAGGTTTCTGCGGTGTGGACTGACCGCTGATCAGACGCACCTCTAATCATAGACGGGGAGCGCAGTGCGTGATTGGCGGATACTCTGCTCCAGCAAGAGGCGTCTTAATAGAATCACCTGCGTCTCACCTTTCACTCCACTGTACATCCTCCTGTAAATCTTCGTCTTGCTTCTTCCTCCAACTTTCAGGAAAAAAAGACGTCGGCTTTAAAAAAAATAGTAATCTGCCAGTATTTTGCGGTTTTTGTGTTCACGACTCAATCACTGTGATTTTCTTGTAAGTTACTCGGACAAATTACATATTGGTCTTGGAGGAAGATCTGTACTTAGTAAGAGCCGTCATTGCCTGTATTTATGGCAGAAGTCTGGTGTCTATTAACCATCTGCTGTCTGCAGTCATCTTCACCTGTATACAGTATATAGGGCTCCTGCGCTTCTTCTACTCTCCCCCAATATAGAGGAATGGCGGCAATATATTTCTCAGACATACCAGACATCAGTGTGTGGCTAATGATTGATGTTTTTCAAGTGCAAGTTGTGTTTATACAATCAAACTCTATCTAGACTTAGTAGGCCGTTTTGCGGTGGAACTCAGTGTAATGCCCCAAATAGCTGCCCCATACAGCATCATGCCCCCCATACATTAAAATGCCCCCATAGCTGCCCCATACAGTATAATGCCCCCCATAGCTGCCCCATACAGTATAATGCCCCCCATAGCTGCCCCATACAACATCATGCCCCCCATACATTATAATGCCCCCATAGCTGCCCCATACAGTATAATGCCCCCATACAGTATAATGCCCCCATACAGTATAATGCCACCCATACAGTATAATGCCCCCCATACAGTATAATGCCACCCATACACTATAATGCCCCCCATACAGTATAATGC
Source organism: Rhinoderma darwinii (assembly GCF_050947455.1). Taxonomy (NCBI): domain Eukaryota; kingdom Metazoa; phylum Chordata; class Amphibia; order Anura; family Rhinodermatidae; genus Rhinoderma; species Rhinoderma darwinii. Next base: position 80,092,021 of record NC_134698.1, on the reverse strand, counting down.
CCCATAGAGTATAATGCCCCCCATAGCTGCCCCATACAGTATAATGCCCCCCATACAGTATAATGCCCCCATACAGTATAATGCCACCCATACAGTATAATGCCCCCCATACAGTATAATGCCCCATAGAGTATAATGCCCCCCATAGCTGCCCCATACAGTATAATGCCCCCCATACAGTATAATGCCCCCATACAGTATAATGCCCCCTCAGCAGCAACCATATGAGCCCCCGTCCCATACCCAGTATAATGCCCCCATATATATGTACCTAATAGAAAAATAATAAAATAATTACTTACCCCATTCCCATGACGGGTACAGGAGATTATTCTCCTCCTCTGCACTGTGCTGTGAATGACTTGGCGCAGACAGGCGCGATGACGTCACTACATCGCGCCTGCCTGCGCCAAGCCGCTCGCGGCATAGTGAATGCTGGAGCAAGGCTCTAGCATTGAACCTAAGTGAATGTGCGTCCTGTGGACACAGATTCAGTTGGAAGCGGGACCAGCGCGGTCAGCGCTGTGTGGCAACGGGGCTTAGCTTGCGACCCCTATAGCTATGCCACTGCCTGGGACACTGCTCTGCTCCTGACAACACTGTCCATATAAAGACAGTGATGTCAGGGGCTTTCCCAGAGAGGGAGTCCCAGAGCAGAGCTGCTTGTAGCGCTCTGCCTGGGACTCCTTCTCTCCTCCTGACATCACTGTCCATATATGGACATTGATGCTGTGACGATGGCAGCATCAGCATGAGGCGGCCGAGTGGGCTCCCCCAAGTGTAGTGATACAAAATAAAAAACAGAATATAAAATGGAACGACAAACCCATAACGCAAAGATACCTAGCAGTAAATACTGAAAACCTCCTATAGAAAGAAATGCAAGTGCAAGTGCCTGAACAATAAATGCAGCAGCCGTATACTGACAAGTGCCGAGTTAGGCTCAGTTCACACTGGCGTTACTATACGTTTACTTATTTTCCGTCAGAGGAAGACAGGATCGATACATTAAACGGAAAGCAACGGTTTAATGGTAATTCTTTTGTTTTAGTTGCTTCCCGTTTGTCTCCGTCCGCTAGGTTTCCGTTTTTTTGAACGGAAACAAAAGTGCAGTCTGCTGAACTTTTGTTTCCATTAAAAAAACGGAAACCTAGCGAACGCTAGACAAACGGAAAGCAACCGATACAAAAGAATTACCATTAAAATCAATGGCAATTCTAACGGAACCGTTGCTTTCCGATAAATGCATCGATCCTGTCTTCCTCCGACAGAAAAGAGGTGAACTGATAGTAACGCCAGTGTGAACTGAGCCTTTGAGAAAACAATTACAAGCAGGTGTTTCGCCATCTGCTTCGTCCGGGGGTCTTCTAAGACCCCTAGATGAAGCAGGTGGCGAGACACGTCAGCATCCCCCTCTTTTGGTCTGTATTCTGTCCATGGGTTTGTTGTTTGTTATCCTGCCTTTATTTTGTGATAGGAATATTTGATTTATTATTCAGGTGGGATCAATTATTGGCCATTTGTGAGTCCTCCGTTGGAGAAAATGTATGTGAAGATGCAGGAAGGGGTTCATGTCCCTTTAATTAAGGGTGATCGATTGGCATTTCATGTGAATCAGAGGATATTCGATCCCCTCTCAATGTCTGCCATCCTTTCAGTCGTGTGATTCTACCCTGGCATTCAGATTTCACACACAACATTCCCTTTTATCAGCGGTAACGTGACATTTCTGGAAACAGCTTATCTCATTGATTGAAAATATCAAAAGTTACCATAGAAAACTCGTATTATTATTTCATCTTCTGCAAGTACTTCATGTCTACCATCCACTGCGAAAATAAATTGCTGCGGGAAAAGTCGAAAAAAAAAAAAGTACAAATGAACCCTCCAATTGGTTAGAGTGGAATAATAGTGTCATTATGCACTGCGGAGGCCGGCCGCCATTCATCAGTCTGAGGATACAATGTAACTGTTATATAATATGTTGCCGTTTATATGGACTGTCGGTAGCTGTGCGGGTTCTGTGCGGGTTCTTATGACTTTAACCCCTTTTTCTTGCCATGAGAAGACATTACAGGATACATTGTCATTTATCAATCATTTTACATTCTGAAAGGTTTGATTCCTTTTGTAAATCTCTGATGTCTGCACAACGAGTGCTTTGTAATAATCTGTTTATGAAAATGGAAAAAGTCTGTCCATCATGTACTAGAAATGGTGACATCGGGTGCCCGTACTCCTTTCCTTTTTGGATGGGTACCTAGTCCAGGGGATAATTCCTATACACTAAAATTCCGGCAATCTGGCATCCACAGAAGTTCAGGATTGTTCTTACAGTTAAAGTTAAAGTTGGTCTTCCGGAGGGGTGGTCCTCTCAAAGAAGATGGCCAATATGCTTAGTTTATGAGGAAACATATAGTATAATGCCCCCCATAGCTGCCCCATACAGTATCATGCCCCTCTTACAGTATTATTCGGAACGGAGCCCTGACACAGATGTGAACGCAGCCTTACTTCTAGGTGCATTTCTAGGCTCCAGAGACCAAAAACGACAAGGTCTAGAGTCGAGAATCTGAGGTACCATGGGGCACTGGCATAAAGAGGCGGCGCAGATACAATTAATGTGGTGGTTTCTGACCAGAGTTTTAACTTGAAGCCCCAGTTCAAAATCTGTAACAGTTCCCCTAACTATCATGTGCCAATTATAATACCGGGCTCCCCTAGGTACCAGAGTCCGAGTTCAAGTGCTTCCTCTGAACTGTCTATGGCACCAAGAAGACCATGGGCACGTGCCCCTGCTGCCAGGTTGTAGCAATGTCACTGAATAGGATAGATGGGGAAATTTATTTAACATGTTAAAAGGTTTATCCAAGCTTATCCAGAAAGTACCTACCTTATATTGTATGTGTCTGAATGGTCACAGATGATGCCAGCATGGCTCAGAAGTAGTTATTTTTTTATTATGTTGCCCAGCTCTGTGCAGCACTGTTATTTTTAACATGTGCTGTAATTACTCACCGTCTTCACTGACAACACAGCTCTGCTACTTAGATGCTGCTCTGCTATGTGTCTAGAGACAAGGAGGGGGAGAGCAGAGAGCAGTGGACATAGCAGACAGAGGAGAAAACTGGATGTGCAATGTCTGGTACTTCAGGGAGGAGGGAGAGGGGAGATAACCATGTGTCCCAGCAGGAGATAAACACCAGGAGCAGGGCCATGTGAGACTAGTTAAGGCCATTTTCCCATCTGCGTCGGGCCATTCCGTTGTTCTGCTGCGTCAGAGGAGAAGAACAAGGGAATACCGGATGTAATGGTTCCGTTCAACCACAGACTCCACCGGCCGCCGACGGAATCCATTGACTTTAATGGATTTTGTCAGCTTTCCTGTTGGGATGTCCCCTAAGACTCTGTTCACATCTGCATTGTGATGGATCCTTCGCATGAAGGACACCAAAATACGGCTTACAATGGGGTCCGTTGGGTTCCACCAAGGTGTCTGTCATTTTGATGGGGAAATCAATAGAAGCTACGACTGAGGCTCCTAGTGATGATACAGCTGTGAACTGAGGCTTATGGAGACATCTCATATACAGCCAGTAGATTAGTAAGTGATACATCATGCTGAAGTTAAAATATTTTTAAGGATCGGAAAGCTCCTTTTAAGGCTATGTCCACCTTAGAAATTTTTATTTAAAAAAAAATGTTTTCAATCAGTGTGATTGATGCAACTTTCAAAATACTTTTTATTAAAAATTATTTTTATTTTTTGATACAGCTACTTTGTATCATACACTATATACAGAGCAGCTGTGTCTAGCGCTGAAACCTGTATCCGTCAGGTACACGGGACTGACAGGTTTAGTGTCAGCGGGTCACACAGGATTGAGCTTCTATCGATCACATCTAAGTTCATAACTCAGATATTATCGTTTACAGGTGGATCCTGCAGAGACACGCAAGACACGCAGGACCCGCTTTCACTAAACCCGTCAGTCCCGTAGAACTGACAGATTCAGGTCTCGGCGATATAGATACAGCTGCACTGTATACAGGATACAAAGTAGCTGTATCTCAAAAAAGTTAAAATAATTTTTGATAAAAAGTATTTCGAAAGTTGAATTTTATTTAAAGGTGTACGTAGCCTTTAAGTTCTGGAGAATTAAAGAAAAATTGACGATTTGACAAATAAGATCAAAAATATATACACCCCCTTGAATGTACTGTATACACCACAGAACTGCTTGATCTGTACTTTCCCAGCTCTGTTTAAGGGTGGATTCACACGAACATGTATTGGGTCCGTGCGGGCCGCGTGGTTTTCACGCGCCACGCACAGACCAATACAAGTCTATGGGGCAGTACAGACAGTCCGTGCTTTTTGCGCAGCGTTTGTCCGCTGCGCAGAAAGCGCGACATGGTCAATATCTCCGCGTATTTCGCGCATCACGCACCCATTGAAGTCAATGGGTGCGTGAAAACCACGCAGGTTGCACGGAAGCACTTCCGTGCGAACTGCCTGTTTCGCGCACCAGCTGTCAAAAGGTTGAATGTAAATAGAAAAGCACCACGTGCTTTTCTGTTTACAAACATCCAAACGGAGTGTCTTTGAGATGAGCGAACCCGGACAACCGAACCGAACCCGGCAAAAAAAAATTCGGTACGCGACGTCAGGAGATAGTCACTGTCCAGGGTGCTGAAAGAGTTAAACTGGACAGTGACTTCCGATCCCAATATACATGAACGTGTAAAAAAAAAAAAGAAGTTCTGACTTACCGATAACTCCCAGCTTCTTCCTCCAGTCTGACCTCCCGGGATGACAATTCAGTCCAAGTGACAGCTCCAGCTCACAGGCCAAGCACAGGCTGCAGCGGTCACATGGACTGCGGCGTCATCCAGGGAGGTGGGGCCCGATGTCAAGAGAGGCGCGTCACCAAGGATGCGTCACCAAGGCAACGGCTGGGAGGGAAGTTCTCGGTAAGTACGAACTTTTTCTTTTTTTTTAACAGGTTTCTTGATATTGTGATCAGCATTCACTGTCGAGGGTGCTGAAAGAGTTAACTGCCGATCAGTTACCTCTTTCAGCACCTTGGACAGTGACTGACGTCGACTAGACTCATCTCTATGATGGCGGCTGCGCGAAAATCACGCAGCCGCGCATCATACACGGATGACACACGGAGCTGTCAAGTGGTTTTTGCGCGCGCAAAACGCCGCGTTTTTTGCGCGCGCAAAAACGCAACGTTCGTCTGAATAAGCCCTGAGTCCCATCGTTCTATTATCTTATGGTTAACCTGATCCAGATATAATTATTAATTTGCATGAAATGTAATATTTAGCAGGGCCATTATGCAGTAGTTATTGAAGTGCATCTTGAAGAAAAATCTTCATCTCAGAATAGTAACGTTTTGTTATGCAGCGGCCGTACACCTGTTACCAACTATTCAGATTAAATTGAACAAAATTACAACATTCTTCATTTGCAATTAAAATGTTAGAAAGCTCATAAGATTCTTCTGCAGGTTTATATTATTATTATTTTTTTAGAATAGTCCATCAGTACATCGCGTTCACTGCCAGGGACCTGGGTTTTCTTCTTCTGTCTATGTAAACTGTCATTTTGTATAATCCTTGTTGAAAAATACTCAATGTTTAAATTGTAATTTTACATCATAGAATGAATTTCCCCCGAAGGGTGTGTTCACACGGCTTATTTTCAGCCGTTTTTCTGGGTGTAAACGCCCGAAAAAATGCTGAAAATACGGGAGCTGAGCACTTCCAAACATCTGCCCATTGATTTCAATGGGAAAAACTACGTTTCGTTCCATTGGGGCGTTTTTTTACACGTTCGTTTGAAAAAACGGTGTGTAAAAAAACGGCCCGTAAAAAGAAGTGCATGTCACTTCTTGAGCCGTTTTTGGTGCCGTTTATCATTGAAAAACAAAAATGGCCGTAAAAAACACATCAAAAAACGTTTAATGCTTAAAAAAACGTCTGCAAATCAGAGGCTGTTTTCCATTGAAAACAGCTCCAAATTTTACAGTAATTTTTCGTTTTGTGTGTGAACATAGCCTAAGTCTATAGAAGGTTTACTAGCTGTAAATGGTAGGGGCTTATAATTTAACAAAAAGGTGTCTACTTTTTTCCAGAAATAGTGCCACTCTTGTCCATTGGGCCATACCTGGTATTGAAGCTAAGTCCCTTCAAGTGAACAGGGCTAATCTGCAGTTCCTTACACCACCACATGGACAAGAGGGGCGCTATTTCCAGTAACAAGAGGTTTAAAAAATTTACTTTCAAATACCCTATTAGGACATTCTGAATTAAAAGTGAGTTTGCCTGTTCAGGATCCTCATTTCTTGATCAGAATCGAGAGCGGTTACATAGAGCGTCTCTCTCTTTCTCTGGAGGACATGTCCTGTCCTGCATTACATGGACAATACATTGATATAAAACGACGACGCGTAAAAATACAGCCTCGTCAAAAGAAGTGCAGGACACTTCTTTGGACGTTTTTGGAGCTGTTTTCTCATAGACTCCAATGAAAACAGCTCCAAAAACGGACGTAAAAAACGCCGCGAAAACGGCGCGAAAAATGCGAGTTGGTAAAAAAACGTCTGAAAAGCAGGGTCTGTTTTCCCTTGAAAACAGCTCTGGATTTTCAGACGTTTTTGTTGACTATGTGTGAACATACCCTAAAGTTTAATGCGTCAACACCCAGCGCTGCACGCAGAGCCATAGAGGACCCGACGCCAGAGCTGGGAGAGTAAGTACATGTATACTGTATCCTGGGCACTGTATCTAATCCTACAATGTGTGATATTGTCTGCTGAGCCTCTGTATCTAAGCCTATTATGTGTGATACTGCCTGATGAGCCACTGTACCTAATCTTCTTCAGTGGCTATAGAGGTTGCAGTCTTATAAATATACTGTCTCCAACAAATATTTTCTTAGCAATGGTCCTGGCTGCTAGTGCTGCATCGATGGGTCACTTAAGAGACCCAGCGATGCAGCTGAAAGCTATGGGCGGGCCGCGGCCCTTGGCCATGTAGAGAAGTTACGTTGGGTTGGGGGAAAGCGAAACTTTTGCACCGGGGCCGATGAGTTTTTATCTACGCTCCTTCCTGCAGAGGAAATGTATAGCTGTCTGATTCCTCCCACACCAAAATCAGATTTGCGTCAAGGGTCTTGGGAGCCGGTCTCTTGATGATCAGTTGATCGCCGCAGTGATAAGGGGTTGTCTGTGATGAAAAAAACATTTTAAAGGGTCCCCAAGCTCAGGTTTCCATGGGTTATGGTAAACTCTCCATAGGCACCACATATTAGCAAACAAAGGAGGAACCATCTCATTCCATTCCAACCTCCTCTCCTACAGGGATGGCCCTTTTGTCCCAGTACTGACGGTGTGGTGCCGGTGGTATTAACCGGTACCAGAAAACGGTCTTTATTCCTATTTCTTTAGTTAGAACAGTAAGGAGGAATGACATTGTGGTGTTGACTAAAATGTATAAATTCAATTCAAAGCTAATTTTCAAAATTGTATTTATGGTAAAACTATTATCCATAAGGTCATAAAAGGATAATTCTTATCTCCTCTAACCATAGAGTCCAGGGCATTGGATGTCCGCGCCGTTACATTGTAGTCTGTGATGTTTATTTTTATTTTATCTACCTATTGAGTCTACACATAGCACAGGGGTGACTGGAAGAAGCAGCGGGTATAACCATTGTGACAGTTCAAAGACGAATCCCACCCGCCGCCACCGTCCTCATCATCCCCGTGCTGCAAGAGATAGAAGCCTTTAAGGCAAACCCATGAAAATGGCAGAATTATCAAAGGCGCTCAGCACGTCCCTTCTCTTCTTTTAGAAGTGATTGGCGAATAGAAACATTTTTAACAATCGGCTAAATAAATATTTATTCCACTTTGCACAGTAATGAGTCACTTTCATTTGACAGTAACAAAAGGAATACTTTCCACGCACAGATTGCGGATCTTGGAGACGAAGTGAGAATTCGCTCTCAATAAATGATTCTGCTAAGTTGAATGGGGTTTTAATTTGGGCACATTTAGTGGAAAAGAGAAGGGTCGTGAAATCTTAGTTAAATCCAACTGTTACATTGTAAGTGAGGACTGAGCGCCGGTTTATCATACGGTGGGTTAGATAATGGCACAAAAGACGGTTATAATCTGTTCTGCTATTTAGCTGAGGATATGTCTTCATCTTGGAGCTCGTTCAGGAAATTGCTGACGCTCGTTCCGGTAATAACTCGGCAGCGCCATGGAACAGATTCATTTCGAGAAGAATAGTAGGTGTAATTGGACACTTCAAATGTTCTGAAAGTGTTTGTTTCTTTCTAATCTTGGACTGACAAGTAATTGTTGGGTGAGATGGAGGCCGGGGTGTTGATTTTTAGTATTCTTCTATGGAAAGTTTCTTGTGACAGGTGAAATTGTCATTTTCCAATCTGATTCCGTTTTCTTTGATTCTACAATAAAGTTTTTACGTTAAAAGTATTTTTGAAATATCTATATTAAAAATAAAAATCCTTAAAAAATGTTGCCGTTTTTACACGGGCCACTGGAAATTGACAATAAGCAGAAGCTTCCTGTTACTTTTCATCGTGTGCTGTGTACACTGAGTCCGCAGTCACATTATTATCATTACGGGGGCTGGGTAAAAATTTAAGGCGTTATAAGGGACTTTGAAAAATGTGCAGAAGGGCAGGGGATGATATAAAGTTATAAACTAGCAGGTACCCACCACTTGAAGAACCCCCCTCTCCGGTGCTATGGCCCCGTTCTCCGCCATGCTGTCACATGCCATAGCAGCCAATCGCTGGGCTTACCGGTAATGCTGCCATGAACGGCACTCGACGCTAAAGTACTGTAACACCTCTATTACAAAGCTGGAGGCAGAGAGCACACCACTGAAAATAGGGTGAGACAGATCAGCTCCTTATCCCCCCTCCCTGCACAGTGACCTCTGCACCTGATACACAGAGCATGCCCACTACACTCTCCTATAAATAACACAGGATCATAGCATTGATAATAAGTAATATGACAGCTCAGCCCCTCCTTCCTCACTATGCACACTGATCTCTGTTCATCTCTCAAAATTTGAATCCCAATTTGGGAGACTTTTTAAACCTGTCCCATCTGCTGAGGAACGCTCACAAACCCTCACACAAATTCTTACTTTGGGGCACGTTTGCAGACAACCATTTTTGTTTAAGGGAATAAACCGGCAAAAAACTAGACGGGAGATATTTCTGCACATGAAACAGGGCATGCTCACAACACTTTACCATAGAAGTCAATGGCCCACAGTCGTGAGTACTTCCAATGTCAGTCAATAATGTTCTTGACCTCTTGGAGCTGGATCCTAAAAGTAGGTCAGATATAGCAACCATTTTTAAGAGTCATGGAGCTGTCACTTAGTCACAGAGTCACTCAAGCTTCCTAGAACTGCATAGTCTCTGCTTAGATCTCCCCTCTCTTCTCTTTGTGGCCCCTTAATGCAATGCCTGAGCTATAATTTATCTAATTAACATGATTCCTGGCCCCAACCCTCATATCCCTTGTATTATGACCCTTGGCCTGGTTATCCCCTCTCCTCTTAAAGCTTAGAAGTGGGCAGATGGGTCCAATCTGAGTGCAGCCTTTCCTCTGGCGGGCCGCCACGGTACACATGCCCTTGGTTCTGTGTTCTTCCTAACAACCCAATATCAATTTAGGAAGTTTTTACCTAATGGTTGGGTCCCTGCTCATAATATCCATACCCATTAAGATGCATCTCTCATACCCAGGAGCTAAAACGACCAAAACACAAAACAACAATATAACTACCAAAAAAACAAAAAAAAATCTGCTATTCTGTAATGTGAAATATGTGATGTAGATACATTTGCTTGAAATGGCATTTAATGAGTAGGACAAGCTTTCTCTTGGCTATTTTGTAGAACTTTTATGCATGTGCAACAAAGGAACCTTCATTTTTAGGTTAAAAAGCTCTCTCTCTGTCAGCATTGTAATTTACAAGCAATCATACATGGGGTGAACACTGTAATTACTGATGCAGACAATGCATTTAACTTCAGCATTTAAGACAATGTATTCCAGTGCTGCAAATGAAATGCAAATGAGATGAAATCCATAAGTAAAAAGCATAACACTCCCGGTAAGTGCCCCTGATACGATAAGATTGTTCTGTTTTTTTGTTTTCTATGCAAAAGTGATTATTAGTGGCCCTCTCGTATTCTCTGCCTGGAAGAAGCGGAATATTGTCATAGGAATGATTTGTTTTTTTTATACAAGTCATTGGTCTCGGACAACTGTATCTTGTGATTGTACTTCCAAACCCATTACTGGTGTGAGAGAGCAGCATAGAGCTGGGCCGTGGAGCAAATGGTAAATATGAGCCCAGGACTGTTAGGCTCTGTTCACACTGGTGATAAGGTTTCGGATGGGTTCATGTCAACTTCATTTTAAATTGATCAAAAGTCTGAATGTTTATCTTTTAACGTAATATCATTTTTAGATCCAACATTATGCTCTAATTAATTTCTTATTATAGGTCTATATCGGTTGGAGCTTCATTTTTCTGATACAGAGCTCCAAATCCCCTGCACAAACATAGTTATATGACAAAATTCTGTCTTCCTGGAAGCACCACTAGGGGGAGCTTAGGAGAGTACTGTATACAGTTGCATCATTTGACACCACTAATAATGCTGTATGCATCAAGCTCATAAGCTCCCCCTAGTGGTGGCTGCAGGCAGAAGGAAATGTAAAATTCATATTTGACCTATTTAGATTAGAAAAGCAAAATTATGTTCAAGGGTAGAAATTCCCTTTAAGGCCCTGTTCACACAGAGCTGCAGGAACTGTGTCGGAAACCAGGTTAAAAAACGGCCGTATTCGCCTCCCATCGATTTCAATGGGAGACATGCGCTTTTTTCCGCTCGCGGGAAAAAGAAGCGACGTGCCCTTTCTTCGGCCGTTTCCGTCTTTGACATCCCATTGACATCATTGGGAGGCAGAGAAAGCGTTTTTCGCTTCATTTTTTCCCCTCGGCGCTCAACGGCCGCGGCTGAAAAATATGGCCAAACGTCATGCAGGCAGGTCAAAAGCTGCCTCAACTTTACAGATGGAATTTTGAGGCAGATTTTTCTGCATGCAATAAACTACGTGTGAACAGGGCCCAAGGATCCTTTACTATTCCGTTGGCGTTGATGGGGGTCCATCTGATTTTTTTAATTTCTTTTCTACTGGGTAAAAACAGAAACCTGACAAGACAGAATCTAACTAAAGTCAAATGACTATACAAAAACTCAACTGAACTCAATGGAGGCATTAACAAAGCTTTGTATGAGTGGCAACCGGACCACCCTGATGCCACCGGGATATCAGGATGACTTTATGTTACTTTACGCCCTTATGTCTCTAGCTTTAGGTTTTGTCATGTTGTTTCCTATAACTTTTTAAATGATTAATAAATGAATGTGGATAAAGCAGGTGCTTCACAGCTCTAAGGTTCTTTACATTTATTTTCCCCATCCTCGAGGTATTATTCAGGTATTGAGGTTTCCTCTCATCCTCAGGTCAACAACATATGTATTACCAGAGAAGGGAAAAGCTGCAGACGAGATATGAAAGTCAATATTCCATTACCTCAGTTATTTTTGTTTGCATGTGAAAGGCAATGATTTGTGGTTAAGGACTAGATATTGACTTTAGAATATTTCTTATGCCAAAGGAAAAAAAAACAAAAACAAAAAAACAACCTCTCTGGAGGACCCAGCATATCCATGCATTACAGGGACAGCCCATTGGTTTCAATGAGAACTGTGTAATGCTTCATTTCCCCTGTGGTGGCGCTATAGGAGGAGGATAGAACACTTGCTGCCAGGCTCCTCAACAGATTGCAGATAAATATAAGGGGTCTCAGCAGCAGGACAACCTGTCGTCATGTTACTTTTTTGTGGCCCTTCTAACAAAAAGGATTGAAAACAGTGGACAACTCTTTTAACCAATGTTCTGTCTCTTCCTGGAATCTTGGGGATGGGTCTTGGAGGGTTTTATGACTATCTTAAAACATAAGTTCATCATAAAGTGCATTGGGAAATTACCAGTTCTCTACTGGTCAAGTGGTTTAGGGTCTCCACATGTGCTGTTTAACAGAATGAAGAGCATCAAATGATCTGTACCTTACAATTAGGGGTGTGTCTGTCAACACATTACTGACAGATTCCAAGAGGCAACCAGAAACATTTTGGAGGTAGCTCTGGAATTACTGGAATATGATGTTGGCTCGAGATGAGCACAAATATTCGCAGAGCCACTCGTTATTTTATCTAGATATAAAGTGTCAAATGATTTACATTTAATTGTGTCAAGAAGTGACATCACAATGGGAAACTGTCTGTCATTGCTGACTCTGTACACTGGGCATACCTACCATAGAGGCAGCGCCAGTGACTGCTATGGAGCCCATGGTTGCAGGGAACTGCATCCCCTGCTTGCCCTGACAGTGCATATTGGCTACCTACAGTCATCAATTTGGGGAGTTCACTAAATACAGGTTTGTACAGCCCCCATTGAGTTCAATACTAGTTATATAAATCTGTATGCAGCGAGCTCCCCCTAGTGGTGGCTAAAGGCAGCCAGAAATACGTCATCTATCAAGCAAGAAAAACAGAGCCCCCTAAACAAATACATTATGAAATTAATGAGCACAAAATTGGGGACCTGGTGGAGCTCAGTTGGAACTGGAGCCTATTCTGAGTTTGTCTATGTGCCCTCTGATTTCTGTGTATGCTCCTGCCCGTGTATCTCAAATGCAATTTCTTACAATTGATATTATATAAACTTTCTATAGAGTAATGATTTGAGTTTTCGATTTCTGTTGCTTAAAAAAAAGTAAAGCAGCAAAGGAAACTTATTTACAAAGTCTATTTGTTACAAAGCTTTCAAGTTTTCAGCAGATATTTCTTAATAACTAATTTCAGCAAAGAAAATGAATGCATTGTACCCGTCTGGCATTTATCACCAAGCAACATCCAGTGCAGAATAAATGTAGAGCCGACTCGATAGTCCATATTTCATAGGAGCCAATAAAAATATAAAATTCCATCACAGCTTTGGAGGTAAAGTTTAATATGTCCATTTTTCACATTGCAATGTTTCCCACATATTAATAAAGCTATAGTAATGTAGACCCGTAAAACAGGAATATAAACATAAAAAAGGAAACAAAAAAGCCGAACGCCTCTGAAATGCCAGATCCGCACTGTAACCCAGGATTATAAGTTATAAAAGGGACATTAACTCGAAGTTTAATTCAACACCAAAAAAAAAGGAGTAATGGCTTTAACCACTTAATAACTACAGGTAAGAAAATTGGCTTTCTTTCACCTGGGAACCAACCTGGTACTGTGCTGATTAAATGTAATATCAATATTTTTATCTTTATTGCTATTATTATTCTAATAATTTATTTTATTATTATTATTATTATTATTTGTATTTTAATTATTATTATTATTATTTTATTTTATTATTTGTATTATTATTATTATTATTATTATTATTATTATTATTATCATCCCGTTAGTGACCGCCCCATAGTGTTTTTACGGCGGCCACTAACCGGCTTTATTCCGATGCAATAGACTTTTTACGGCGTTGCATTGGAATAAATAAACAGAGCAGGGAGCCGTTAAATCTCCCTGCTCTCAGCCACCAGATGTAGGGGGCAGTCCTGCTCTAACGGGTGAAATCGATATCAGTATCGATCTCACTCATTTAACCATTGAGATGCGCGCTCAATAGCGAGCGCCGCATCTGAGTGGTATTGGGGAGCGGGAGGGAGCTCCCTCTCATCCCACCGACACCCGGCGATAAGATCACAGGGTGTCGGAGTCTTCTATGGCAGCCGGGGGGCCTAATAAAGGCCCCCAGGTCTGACTGTAGTTAATGCCGGCATGGCCTAGCAGATCCCTGTCTGTTTTACACGGACAGGCATAATACACTACAATACAGAGGTATGGCAGTGTATTAAAATAGCAATCGGACGATCGCATAGTGAAGTCCCCTAGTGGGACTGGTAAAAAAAATTAACAAAAAAAAATTTTTTTAATAAAGTTAAGAAATAAAAAACTGAAAAAAAAAATGAAAAACACACTTTTTCACCTTACAAACTGCTTTATTATTAAAAAAAATAAAAAGTTACACATATTTGGTATTACCGCATCCTTAACGACCCCGTCTATAAAGTTATTACATTATTTAACCCGCTGTTTTTCTGTGAATCCAGCCTTAAAAAAAAAAGTCGCATCTACTCCAAAATGGTACCATTAAAACTACAAGTCGTCCCACAAAAAAACCCTCATACAGCTGTATTGGCGGAAAAATAAAAAAGTTATGGCTCTTCAAATAAGGAGACACAAAAACAAATAATTTGGGGAAAAAAAAGTGTTTTTACTGTGTTAGGCCTCATGCACACGACCGTATTTTTGTCCACCCGTAAATACAGGCGGAAATACGGGTCCTTGGTCACACGTATTCGACCCGTATTGCACCAGTATTTACGGACCCGTGCCCATAAATACGGGTCCGGTGCCACTCGTATTTACGGGCACGTTTTTGGCTGCAAAATTGCACTGCACTAATCGGCAGCCCCTTCTCTCTATCAGTGCAGGATAGAGAGAAAGGGCAGCCCTTTCCGTAATAAAAGTAAAAGAAATTCTTACTTCCCCGGCCGTTGCCTTGGTGACGCCTCCCTTTCTTGACATCCAGTCCGACCTCCCTGGATGACGCGGCAGTCCATGTGACCGCTGCAGCCTGTGATTGGCCTGTGATTGGCTGCAGCGGTCACATGGACTGTAACGTCATCTCGGGAGGCCGGACTGGCGGAAGAAGCAGGGAGTTCTGGATAAGTATCCGCACGTGAGCGTACTCCAAACATCACCCCCCGCACCCGTATGTAATGGCGCGTCTGGGTGCGCGACGGGGTTAAGGTCTAATGGTGAGTGTCCCACCAGGGCTGGCTCCAGATGTGTGAGGGCCCTTGGGTGACAAAATCACAGTGGTCCCATTGCCTTTAACATCCTCAGCTTGACATGTAAGGAACATGTTTACCCAGATTGCCATACCCTCATGTAGACCCTGGAATTTGCCGTGGTTCACCTGGTGCTAGCGCCGGTCCTGGGTGCCATCATTAGGTTCCCCTGACACCCATTCTACAAACCAAAGTGGCCAGTGTTGGAAAATAAATGGAGAGCTGACCACTCATGTACACGGCTCTCTCCATTGAGGTCTTAGGGGCTTATGGAAATAGCCAAGCAAGCGCAGAATCACCCCTTTAAATTGGCAATATATTGTAAGTGTGGACCGGGAGGGTCAACGGGAAGGGTTAGGCTGGAGGAAACTCGCTAAGCAAGTGTCACAAAGTATCAGACAGTAACGAGAAATACCGTCAGATGGAAAACAAGGAGGAGAACACAACACAGCAGATGTTTCGAGGCCGGTAAAATAAGAAAATGACAAGTATTTGTGATTCTTGTAATCAATAAGTCGAGCTGATTGGATGTGTGCAGAGGAGAAGAACACAATTAGAACTCTTCTCCGATTCCTTGTCTTATACTTTTCCTTTCCTCTAAGGAATTGCTTTTGTCCTGCGCCATAAAACTGATAAATCGTATTGCGAGATGTCTGCTGGACAAGAATAATATGAGACAGCTGAGCAGAGCAGCTGAACACGAGTACGAGCAGGCACAATGCATGTTCTTATTGAGATGAGATGTAATCAGCGCTCAGTGTTTCTCAGCATTTCTGTCCATTGATCTATTAGGATGTCTGGATGGAAACCTTTCTGCACATTTCAATGGTGACCCAGAACTTATTAGCTGAAGCTTCCTGTGAAAGGTTCCATTAACTTATAAGAAAGGTGTAAATGTTTTTGACAGTGCGGTCTATCTCGGCCAGGAATAGCGAGAGTGGGTCAATTGAATTTGACTCTATTACCTATATCCATTTGAATGTTATGTAATAGTAATATTATATACAGCACTGTGCAAAACTTTTAGGCAGTTGTGGAAAAATGCTGCAAAGTAAGAATGTTTTCAAAAATAGAAGTGTTAATAGTTTTTTTTGTTTGTTTTTTTAAACAATTAACAAAATTCAAAGTGAATGAATAGAAGAGAAATCTAAATCGAATCAATATTTGGTGTGACCACCCTTTACCTTCAAAACATCAATTCTTCTAGGTGCACTTGCACCCAGTTTTTTAAGGAACTCAGCAGGGAGTTTGTTCCAGACTTCTTGGAGAACTAAGCCCAGATCTTCTGTGGATGTCGCTTTCTAAAATCCTTCTGTCTCTTCATGTAATTCCAGATAGACTCGATGATGTTGAGATCAGGGCTCTGTGGGGGCCACAGCATCACTTCCAGGGCTCCTTGTTCTTCTTTACACTGAAGATAGATCTTAATGACATTGGCTGGATGTTTGGGGTCATTGTTCTGCTGCAGAACGCATTTGTAGCTAATCAGACGCCTCCCTGATGGTATTTCATGATGGATAAGTATCTGCCTGTATTTCTCAGCATTGAAGACACCATTAATTCTGATAAAATCCCCAACTCCATTTTGCTGAAATGCAGCCCTAAACTTGCAAGGGTCCTCCCTGCCGAGTTCCTTCAAAAACTGCGTACAAGTGCACCTATAAGAATTGATGCTGTTTTGAAGGCAAAGGGTGGTCACATGAAATATTGATTTTATTTAAATTTCTCTTCTGTTCATTCACTTTGCATTTTGTTAATTGATAAAAAAAAATATTAGCACTTCTATTTTTGAAAGAATTCTTAATTTGCAGCATTTTTCCACAACTGCCTAGAACTTTTGCACAGTTCTGTAAATTATTATACATTTTTTCACTAGTTCAAAATATATACTGTTTTTCTTTACATGATTATGGGGGCAGCTGCAATAGTGATTCCAGAGATTTGTTTT
Organism: Rhinoderma darwinii; assembly: GCF_050947455.1. NCBI lineage: Eukaryota > Metazoa > Chordata > Amphibia > Anura > Rhinodermatidae > Rhinoderma > Rhinoderma darwinii. The sequence continues at coordinate 80,075,010 of NC_134698.1, read as the reverse complement.
ACAGCAGGAATCTGGCTATAAAAAAAAATCTAAGTCAGTAAACAGCCTATTTACTTCTATGGGAGACTGTAGTGAGCATGCTCTGGGATATGTGCAGAGGTCACTGTGCTGGGCGGTAGGGAGGGAGGAGGAGAAGCTGAGCTGCCCCATCGCGTGTTATCAGAGGGGTTACCTTTTATTGTAATTCTGCCCTCTGATGATCATTAGAGGATCGTTGATCTGCCTCCAGTGTACACAGCACAATCTGAAAAGTGATCTAGAAAAAATAGGCAGTATTATCCTACTATGAAGGCTCCGTGACTTGTGTGTAATCAAATAAATATTTTTTTTTTAAATTTATTTTTTTAGAATTATTTCTTAATACAGTCAAGTCAGCGTTCACTATAACATATTGCAACAGGTGTTCTTATTAGGTACAGGATTATCTGGACTTTAGCTACTCAAGGATCCTGGTAAAATAATGGGGACACCCAAGTGGTGTGACCACTTCACCAAAAATTTTGAAATATCAGGATTAAAAGAAAACAATAACAAGAAAGACCCCCCCCCCCCCCAATGGCAATTACAACACCATTGGGAATAGGGATAGGTGGTATTAGATTTGCCATGTTTGACTTTCCTTGTACCTTGGAGGTGGACCTTTCCGTTTATTAATCATAAGGATTGTTTTGCGACTGGAATATTTTTTTTATATCATATATATAGTACAAAAAGTCTTGCCCATGGGCTGTGTCTGTTTTTACAGATCAGTCTCATTCAAGTGAATTCAGCTGCAATACCAGACACAGCCACCGGACAGGAGTGGCTCTATTTTTAGGAAATCACAGACCCTTTTATTGTAATCTCGCACATCCCCTTTTAACAGTGGCCCGATCTACATTAATAACTTTTAAAGTCCACTTGAAACTTTTTCTGCCTTCCGCTCTTTACTTTATTAATAGTGAGAATTAAATGTTTCTCTCATTGCTGGACGCACGCTGGGTTACAATCTCCTACAATTACAAAACTATTAGATTCCACTTGTAATGCATCTTCACTCGAGCTTCCATGTGGATCTTATCAGTAAGCTTAATGTCTGTGCCGTTTTTTTTTTAAAGTTTAGTCTATCATCGCGTGATTGATTACACAGCGCACACAGAGCCAAATTCCGTTTTTCTAAAATTATCAGGCACAATGATTAATTGCGCTCTTGGTTTTATCTGTGTAATTTCATGCTATCATCTGGCAAATGTTCCCAGGTAAGTTCTGATTCTTCATGGTTTTGGTAAATACAAAAAAAAAAATACTTAAAGGCTATGTACACCTTTGAAACCATTTTTTTTTTTTAAACAGTGTATCAATGTGTTTGGTGCAACTTTCTAATTACTTTTTATTAAAAAATATATTTACTTTTTGAGATACAGCTGCTTTGTATCCTGTATATAGAGCAGCTGTATCTTGCACTAATACCTGAATCTGTCAGTTCAGCAGGACTGACCGGTTCAGTATCAGTGGGTCCCGTGTGTCTCTGAAACGCAGGATCAAGCTGTTACCGATTATATCTAAGTTTATACCTGGTTCAAGTCCCCTAGGGGGACTAATAAAAAAAAAAGTAAAAAACAGTTAAATAAAGTTTTTATAATGTTCAAAAAAAAAAATATTAAGTTAAAAAAAAGCCTTTTCCCATTTTTTCCATAAAGCAATGTTAAAAAGAATAAAAGTTAACATAACTAGCGTCGCAGTGTCCATAGAAGTCGGAACGATCACAATATCGCATTGTTTAACCCACTCGGTGAACGCCGTAAAAAAAAATATATAGAAAACATACAAATTGCTGTTTTTTGGTCAACTTAGCGCTCTAAATAAATAGAATAAAAAGAGATCAAAAACTCTCATGTAGCCCAAAATGGTATCGGTGAAAACTACAGCTCGTCCTGCAAAATTAAAGCCCTGACATCGCTAAATTGATGGAAAATTAAAAAAGTTCTGGCTCTCAGAATATGGCGACACAAAACATTTTTTTTTAGCAAATAGTTTTATTTTTTTAAAAGTGGTAAAACATAAAACAAAACATATAAATTTGGTATCGTCGTAATTGTATGGACCTGTAGAATGAGGTGAATATGTAGTTTTTACCGCCTGATGGACGTGGTAAATACAAAAACCCCCAAAAAGTGGCATAATCGCTGTTTTTTGCCCATTTCCCCCCACAAATATTTTTTTTTCAACCTCCCAGTACATTATGCGGTACAATAAATGGTGCCATCAAAAACTACAACTTGTCTCGCATAAAACAAGCCCTCGTATGACTATGTTGACGAAGTAATTAAAAAGTTATGGCTTTTGGAAGGCGGGGAGGAAAAAGCGAAAATTTTAATCCTGTGCAAAATGTGTAACCGGGTCCTCCACCTACCATGTGCTATTAAGAATTTTTGTGTCTTCTGATGTGGCAGATGGGACTAAAGCCCCTTTTACACGGGCCACTTATCGGGCAAACAAGCCTTCACAGAACAAACATGGAGACGCGCTGCCGGCACAATAAAACTGTATTAGAACCAGCGATAAGAGTAACGAGCGCTCGTCCCCATACATAGCTCCTTGTGAAAGGAGCAAACGAGCGCCGATCAATGGGCTGTCTCATTGATCGCCGCTCGTTTACACGGCCCACATCGTGCCGTGTCAGCGGACCCCTTATAGCTACGCTACTGGGCCTAGAAGTACAATAGTCCAATGAAGGAAATGCTGGACCTAATCAGAGGGTCGACTGAAGACATCAAAAAGTATATCCAATCACAAGTATGACGGGCCTGGATATATATAATTAGGTAAGTTCTCTGTTATTAAATATCAAGCAGTACAAATATATAAAAGGGAAGAAGTTTGACCTCGGCCCTTAATTAGGTTACAAAAATATTTGCTTTTTTTTTAGCCAAAGTGACAAAGAAAAACTGTTATCAAACCTTGTGTTGCTTATCTGCGCCCTGCAATGCTATGTGCTCCTAGTAATAACGGTTACAGGATGGTCTCTACATTATATCAACTAGCGGCTGTTATCTTTATAACACCTTTTTTTCCCCCATGCCCATACATTTGTGTCAGGCACCACCCACACGTGTCATTTCCTGCATTCCTACACATGTGTACACAGTAGACCGTTGGGAATGACGTATGAAGGGAGGAGTCTTCAGGAAAGTCTATGAGAGCTACAAAAAGAGCCAAGCTGGTTGGATTAAACCTGCCAGAAAGGGATCATCGTTCTACCAATAGGTGGGATTCCCAGAAGTGCGCCCCCTACCTATCGGACATTCTTGAATGTGTAAGATGGGAAAACACTTTTAACCCTTTGTGCAGTCCAGAAGTTTGCATTCCTTTTATACTTATGGAGCTTTTCAGTAGTTCTCTCTATTCTCAGCCGGACTCTAGCAGTCAACCAGGGAGCTTTAAAAGGTGAGTAGTTAGACCTTCTAAGATTAATAATAGATATGAGCAAGAAGAGTCATCGTGATTGTGCTTTTTTACTCGTCAGAGAACGTCTAATTAGAATCTGATGTTAAAGCTGAACCGTTGAGAAGACTCTATCGACAAAGCCGGAACTCTTCTACATGATCCGTATAAAGCACTAATTCCCTGAAGTGGAGGAGAGCGCTGATTCCTAATGACATCAAGTGGAGATTTCAATGACTCTGACTCTGTATGTTGTGTGATATGTGTATATATACAGATGCAGCCATCTTTATCTTGACTTTTAACGCATTAAATAGTGTCAAGAAACTTGAACTTGACTTTTTCAATTACTTTTCAATGGCTTTTGGTAGGGGCAGGCAGTCACAGTTTAATTATGTAACGGGGAAGCAGGGTATTTGGAGCAGTGTATCAGGGAACGGAACTCTGACCCTGTAAAGATAATGGACCTAAAAAAACAGAACTATGGTCAAAGGTCAATTTGCTGAGTTTGTCATTTGCTTTTAGTAAATCTATAGAAAAATGTGGTGATTTGATTAGGGCACTGTTACCTACTGGCACCAAGGGCAATATGGCAAAGGGGTAAATCAGGCAATACAGCAGATTGAAACAATTCTCTCTGGATTCCACAGCATACTTTATTTTTCGTTCAAATTTATTACCATATTCAATAAAAAAACATTGTTACAAAGCTGAAAACCTTTTTTGGCGGCAACTATATCATGTAGATGCACGAGTGGCGCCAATTTCCATATGTCAAACTGTGAATGCTGCCAAATCTTAGATGTAACCCCCAGACGTCAGCTGATTTGACCATGTTAACAGCTTCAACATAGTTGATGCCAATTCTGCCCCTTCCCTGGTGCCAGGTGTAATTTTGTAGTCATTAATATACAGCTCCTGATGCTCCGGTAGTAGAATATACAGTTCTTGGGCCACTGCCACGTATGGTGTCCACTTAACAGCAGCCAGTGCTATTTATACACAATGCCCATTCCTTGGTGCTAAGATGTTAAATATCTTAGTGGTATCTGATTCTGGAAAAATGACAACCAATATGGCCACCACTACAGCTACACAGGCATTGTCACCAGGCTTTCCTTCTGTCCTGAAGTGCAAATCTTCCGAATGGTACAAAAATAAGGCCGGGTTCCCGGGTTGGATACGCTGCGTAAAAACTATGCAGCATATCCGACCTGGAACCTGCAGCACATTCCGTCTGAATGTCGAATCGTCTGAATCGGCCGGAATTTCCACTGCGGAAAGCAGCAGTAGAGAAAAAAAAAAGTTTATACTTACCGCCATTGACACGTCCCTCCTTTGACTTCCGTTAGGGCCTCCCTGGATAGCGCTGCAGCCCATGTGACCGCTGCAGCCTGTGATTGGCTGCAGCGGTCACATGGGATGAAAAGTCATCCCAGGTGGCCGAACTGGAGGAAAAAGCAGGGGGTTCTGGGTAAGTATGAATAATTTTTTTTTCAGAGTTGCGATTTTTGAGGCGGAATCGCTGCGATCCCGCCGCAAATGTCGCAACACTTAGCTATCTGTTTTGCATCCCCATTGAATTCAAAGGGGAAACCCCGCAACAAAAAAGCAGCATACGTAAATTGACATCCTGCAGGTTTCAATTCCGCGCCGCAGGTCCATTTATTAGAATTTTTGCTGCGTTTTTTTGATTTTCTAAATCTCATCCACTTTGCTGCCACTGTAAATGCTGCAGAATTTTTGCACAGAATTCTGTTGCGGAAATTACGCAGTGTTTACGCTACGTAGGAACTCGGCCTAAAGAACCACTCAGTTAATAGAGGGGGGTGGGTCCTCTGCTCAGGATCCTCATCTCTTGGTCAGAGTGGAGAGCGGTTACATAGAGCGTCTCTGGAGGACCTGTCCTGTCCTGAATTACACAGACAACACATTGATATGAATGACACTATGTAATGCTTCATTTCTCCTGTGAGGGCGCTGCAGGGAAACTGAACACTTACTGCTAGGTTTCCACAGATCACATCTGATCACTGGGGGTCCCAGCAGGAGGACACTATGTGTTCAGCTTATGGTTAAGGAACCCTTCTAACAAGTAGGGATTGTCCAAAGCACAAAACTTCTAACAAGTAGGGATTGTCCAAAGCACAACTTAGGGTTAAAAAATGGAAAATAAAGAATTCTGTAGATTTGTGGACGTTGTCAGACTATTGACCACAGCGCGACTTACAGTAAATGTAGAAATGATCTGAGTATTGATTGATATTCCAGAGGAGCTCACAATCTGCGGCTTCTTAGCAAAGTGTCTGTCGATACGGAAACTGGATCCTACTAAGCGATTCGGTGACAATGTAACAATGCGCGGCCTCGTAAAATGATCTCAACGCTATTTACTATCCAGTATTATTTGCAAAAACGTGGATTTCCTATCATTCTTATTGTATCTTCTCTTCATATATGCGGCTGGGAAAGGAATCAAACTGTGACACAAAGTAAATCCCTCCTGTACAATAAGTCAATGTGGAAGGAAAACCCCTTTAAATTTTAAAGACAATCCCTGTTTGTTAGAAGAGACCCCAGTGATAAGTTGATGACAGGGTGTCACGCTGCTAGGGACCCCCAGTGATCACCTGGAAACTGTGAGTAAACCCAGCAGTAAGTGTTTAATTTCCCTACAGCACCTCTACAGGGGAAAATGAAGCATTACACATTTCTCATTGAAATCAACGAGCTGTCATTTTAATGCATTGGCTTATCGGATCCTCCTTGCAACTTTGGTCATTAGCCAATCAGCATTTTTTTTTATGACATAACCAGATTTTCAGCCGTTATGACAATGGAGGTGAAGACATAATGTAGATTCATATTTCGGCTTCTATTGTCATTAATGGCGGAAATCTGGCTCCGTAATTAGAAATAAAGGAAAATTGACAGTTGGCAAACTGCTTCAAGCCGTCCCTAGTAGTCACCCAGCTTTCCCAGGAACTGATATTACTATGGTAGAGAATTCTTATTGTTGAGGGAAGAACTTTCTTTACATTGCGCTGTCTTGTTAACATCCTACAATTGTCCGGATCATTGATGCTGATGTCTGGATGAGGCGTCACTATTTACATGCACACATGTTGGATGTCACATAAATATATCACGTCTCATGAATCGATGAATGTTTAAATCAGCACAAAACATTCAAGTTTATATTTCCTGTATGGAATAAAACACAAACACACATAAACCTCCATCCATCGGTAGATATGAGATAGGTAGATATGGGATAGGTAGATAGATAGATAGATAGATAGATAGATAGATAGATAGATAGATAGATAGATAGATAGATAGATAGATAGATAGATAGATAGATAGATAGATAGATAGATAGATAGATAGATATGAGATAGATAGATAGATATGAGATAGATAGATAGATAGATAGATATGAGATAGATAGATAGATATGAGATAGATAGATAGATAGATAGATAGATAGATAGATAGATAGATAGATAGATAGATAGATAGATAGATAGATAGATAGATAGATAGATAGATAGATAGATAGATAGATAGATAGATAGATAGATAGATAGATAGATAGATATTAGATAGATAGATATGAGATAGATATAGATAGATAGATAGATAGATAGATAGATAGATAGATAGATAGATAGATAGATAGATAGATAGATAGATAGATAGATAGATAGATAGATATGAGATAGATATGAGATAGATATAGATAGATAGATAGATAGATAGATAGATAGATAGATAGATAGATAGATAGATAGATAGATAGATAGATAGATAGATAGATAGATAGATAGATAGATAGATAGATAGTATTATACTATTAAATAATTCAGCTCTGCTTCATCTATATATGGAAAGAAGAACCATTAAAAACTAATGGATAAGGTAAACTTTTTCTAAAGGTGCGTCCCGCAGTTCCCCAGCTCTTGGTGGAGTGGCACTATGGCACTTGTCTTCCGTCTTCTTAGCTGGCGCCAGGTATATACAAATATCAGTGAACTTTACGGAGTCATTTGTTATTAACCTTCAGCTATTGTCATGAGTCAGTAAGTTGGTAAAACTGCTGAAACCTGAAAACATTTTTACAAGCAACTAACATGAAAGCTGGAAAATAAAAGGTAATCTGTGTTCTATTAAAGCATGGCCGATAGATTTTGCTTTTGAATCTCAGAGAGAGCTTATATCCAAAGGTCTTCTGAGCCCAGAAAAGGATTTAAAAAATAACAAAATGCTGCTGACCCAGTGATATATTACTACACAAGAGGGAGGCTTAGTTATTAGACCTGCTGTGAATCCCTCTGCAGATCAATTTGTAGCTGGGTAAAAGCCTTGAATATATTTTATTTTCTGGAAACTTTGCTGCTTTTATCTATGCTCGGATGGTTACCTAAATTCACTGAGCGGAAGGACGTTTCAAAACAACCAGGTAATAAGACTGGGATGAAATGATGCAGCCGCATTATCCTTGTCCTTTGCTACATTATAACCTGTCTAGAAAAATATAAAAATTGCATAAGTCACCAAGAATCTCCGACGTTTGTGGAAACTCTCCTCACATTTCTGTTTTAGTAAATATTTAGGTTCCCCTTGAAAAAACAATTTTGTAGGATCTTTTTTTAGAACTCTGCATTGTGCCGTTCCTCTGTTATTCCTCCTAGGAATGTATGAATAAATTGACAACTGGGTGGTACCGGTTAGGGGTGTGTCCTTACACAGACTGACACTGTCCAATCAGTGCTGACAAAATAAGACTGTGTACAGACACACCCCTTTGACAAGGGGAATGGTAACACCCAGTTTTTAATTTATTCATACATTTCTAGGAGGAATAGCAGAGGAACAGCGCAATGCAGAGTTCTAAGAAAATATGTTCCAGAATTGTTATTTCATGGGACATACAAGTATTTACTAAAACAAACATGTCAGGAGAGGTCACCGTTCCTCTTTAATATGATAAAATTATAGCTGCCTGCAGCCACCACTAGAGGGAGCTTTAGAGCTCACTGAAGACAAATTTATTATTGTGTTTGATTCAAGCTGTATACATCCATATGCAGTTAGCTCCCTCTAGAGCTGGCTACAGGCAGCCAGTATTTTATCATTTATCTTTGAATATTTGGAGCCCCATATTACAAAATGAATTATAGAATTTTAGACCTATTTAGATTTTAAAAAAATAATTTTATATATATATATATATATATATATATATATATATATATATATATATATAAAAATAACAATTTATTGTTATTTCTTCTAGATCTAAAACAAACCGTACAACTATAAAATATATGTGTTTTTTTAAATACAGGGTTTTATCAATCCCAGAATTTCATGCATAACATTGTATAGAAATGTGTTAGTTACATTGTATTACATGTCTCTAATAATCTAATGTAGTTTGACTGACAGTGACTGATGGAGCCCATCGAATGATGAAATATAGCCCGGAGGGAAGAAGAAAACTGTGAAAATCAGAGGAAGAGGCGCAGGCGGCATATGCCCTAATGGCAGACACTCACAACCATGTCATATTTAGTTACATGGGTGATGATTTTCATAATTTCAGAGTGCACTGCATTAGAGGACGGAAGTATTTGGTAAATGTTCCGAAATTGGAAAGTTACTGGACTGTAATCAATGTTGTTTTCTGATGTAATTGGTAAAGTAAACATCACATTAATAGCAGAGCTGTGGCTCTTGGAGAAATTGATTCATATATGTATTGATAAAGAATGATCAAAAGTCTGGAAATTTCCATAACAGCAGGAGGGGGGGAGGGGGGGCTGCGGTTAGTGGTTAGTAGTTTCCTGGGTCTCCTAAAATCTCCTTGTATACTGATTGACAGCGAAGAGCTCCTCACTTGTTAGCGACAGCAGTATAAATACTCAGCATTATCTATATCTAGCATTATATAGATACCCTATGCATTAATGTGACATCACTTTGGCAACACTGTGACATCATGACACTAAGAGCTCCCGGTATGTTTACACCAATGCCCTTCCTCAAGTTGCCAGGCCCCCAAGAATTTTTTAATGCCCTTATGGAACTACAGACATGACCAGCTCATAAACTACAATGAGCATGCCATTTTGGTCTGATTTTCTGATTTTTTTTGCCAGAACGTTCCCTTATAGCCATCAAATGTTGCAATGAAACCAAGGGTATACAAAGCATGGATGAAGCTCCTGCATCTACTATGGGTCCATGGAGAGGAGGTCCTACCTCAGATTGACTCTAGGTCTCTTTCCTATAGACCACAAGATGGTTCCCTTCTGCAATATCATTATAATACTATAAAGCAAGGGTGGAGGGACTGGTCATAGGGATATGTCACCCTACTAACCTGATTTCTGTCTTGATTCCATATCAGCAGTGGGCTCCCACTTTGATATTTGGATCCTTCTTCTCTATCGACACCTTTGGGTTAGGAGATCCCACTTTGAGAATGGATGCCAATTCATCCTTCCAATTGCAGGTGCCAAAATGAACGCATTTTATGTTAAAAATGCAAATGACGCACAATAAAAAGTATTTGGACAGGAATCATTCTGTTACCAACCCAAATTCATCCATCAGACTGTGAAATGGTGACTTATAACGTGTTTTCACTGCTCTAGCTTCCAATTGTGGTGGCTTTACAGCAGATGACTGGCATTGAGTACCTGTCGAGCCTTAGAAACCTAACTGAATAGAAAGTCATCTCAGACTTGTGAGTAGCTTTTCAACCATAGAAGTCCAACCCATGAAGCTCCTGATAAACAGTTATTTTGTTAATATTGTGTTGGTGTTGAGTTCTGCTACCAAGGTTGCGTGATTTTCCCTTGCTAAATACTTTGGCACTAGGTGGTCCCAATCTGAAAGCATGTGAGGCTATCACTTTGTGTTCCTAGAAGAACTTTCCACTCCACAATAATACCATTTAGGTCATGTTCGGAGCCTCTGACGATCATTCTGTCACATTCGACCACAAGAGCAGCCCAACATGCTGACCCAACGGCACCGGTCAGGCATCGTAGAGATATGTCGTACGATAAATCCGGCAAAGCATCATGCCTTCCACTATGAACAGATGCATTTCTCAACTCAGCCTTAGGGTATGTGCACACGACCATTTGTCAGACGTAATGGAAGCGTTTTACGCCTCGGATTACGCCTGAATAGACAGCTCCAAAACGTCGGCAAACATCTGCCCATTGCTTGCAATGGGGTCTTACGATGTTCTGTGCAGACGAGCTGTCATTTTACACGTCGCTGTCAAAAGACGGCACGTAAAATTACGGCCGCGTCAAAGAAGTGGACACTTCTTGGGATGTAATTGGAGCCATTTTTCATTGACTCCAATGAAGAACAGCTACAAATTACGTCCATAAAAGACGCCGCAAAAAACTTGCAATTACGTCTGAAATTCAGGAGCTGTTTTCTCCTGAAACAGCTCCGTAATTTCAGACGTATTTGCCGTTGTCGTGTGAACATAGCCTTAATGTTAAGCTTTAGGAGAGCAGAAATTCGACAAAAAACATCATCCAATGACTGCGCCTCAGTTACTGATCTCTTCATTGGTAACTAAAGAGGTCACATACTTTTGGCCATTCAGGGTATGTATAATGGAATAATATTATTATTTCAAACGTTTTAAGGCACAGTGAAAAATGAAAATATTACTCTTCTACAGTAAACAATACTATAAAAAAAGAAAGTTTTTAAAAAAAAATGTGACTCCCACCTGACAGACGTAAATGTAAAATGCAGGAGAAATACAAAATTTCCATTTATTCTGAGCAGAGTCGTTTTTGAGCTCCGGACGGAAGCACTGTGCACTTTTAGTCCTGTGGACCAATTTAATTGCACAGCAGGACTAGAAGGGAGAGAGGAAAAGCACTTTACATGTCCCTGCAATCATTAGTCGGTGCATTCAGTGCTGGAAGTGAAAATGTTCTGGATAGCGGAGCTCACCTTTACGAGCTGACATTTTCCTCGGAGCTGATTAACATAATAATGTAGAAGCCAAAATAATACTTCTTACCTACTCCCACTTAATTTTCTACATGAAAGGACAAAATTATACCTTTAAATGCCCATTTACGGAAAACTAATATCTTTCAGAATGGACTTCCAGAAAGATCAACAGAAAACAGCACGACGTACGCCTTAAATATCGGCTGAAATGTTGCAAAACGCAGGATTAAATGTTCAGGTGGAATCTCCTGATTATCACTAATATGCATATATATATATATATATATATATATATATATATATATATATATATATATACAGTGAAGGAAATAAGTATTTGATCCCTTGCTGATTTTGTAAGTTTGCCCACTGTCAAAGTCATGAACAGTCTAGAGTTTTTAGGCTAGGTTAATTTTACCAGTGAGAGATAGATTATATATAAAAAAAAAAAAAAGAAAATCACATTGTCAAAATTATATATATTTATTTGCATTGTGCACAGAGAAATAAGTATTTGATCCCTTTGGCAAACAAGACTTAATACTTGGTGGCAAAACCCTTGTTGGCAAGCACAGCAGTCAGACGTTTTTTGTAGTTGATGATAAGGTTTGCACACATGTTAGATGGAATTTTGGCCCACTCCTAATTGCAGATCATCTGTAAATCATTAAGATTTCGAGGCTGTCGCTTGGCAACTCGGATCTTCAGCTCCCTCCATAAGTTTTCGATGGGATTAAGGTCTGGAGACTGGCTAGGCCACTCCATGACCTTAATGTGCTTCTTTTTGAGCCACTCCTTTGTTGCCTTGGCTGTATGTTTCGGGTCATTATCGTGCTGGAAGACCCAGCCACGAGCCATTTTTAATGTCCTGGTGGAGGGAAGGAGGTTGTCACTCAGGATTTGACGGTACATGGCTCCATCCATTCTCCCATTGATGCGGTGAAGTAGTCCTGTGCCCTTAGCAGAGAAACACCCCCAAAACATAATGTTTCCACCTCCATGCTTGACAGTGGGGACGGTGTTCTTTGGGTCATAGGCAGCATTTCTCTTTCTCCAAACACGGCAAGTAGAGTTAATGCCAAAGAGCTCAATTTTAGTCTCATCTGACCACAGCACCTTCTCCCAATCACTCTCAGAATCATCCAGATGTTCATTTACAAACTTCAGACGGGCCTGTACATGTGCCTTCTTGAGCAGGGAGACCTTGCGGGCACTGCAGGATTTTAATCCATTACGGCGTAATGTGTTACCAATGGTTTTCTTGGTGACTGTGGTCCCAGCTGCCTTGAGATCATTAAAAAGTTCCCCCCGTGTAGTTTTCGGCTGAGTTCTCACCTTCCTCAGGATCAAGGATACCCCACGAGGTGAGATTTTGTATGGAGCCCCAGATCGATGTGGATTGACAGTCATTTTGTATGTCTTCCATTTTCTTACTATTGCACCAACAGTTGTCTCCTTCTCACCCAGCGTCTTACTTATGGTTTTGTAGCCCATTCCAGCCTTGTGCAGGTCTATGATCTTGTCCCTGACATCCTTAGAAAGCTCTTTGGTCTTGCCCATGTTGTAGAGGTTAGAGTCAGACTGATCATTGAGTCTGTGGACAGGAGTCTTTTATACAGGTGACCATGTAAGAGCTGTCTATAATGCAGGCACCAAGTTGATTTGGAGCGTGTAACTGGTCTGGAGGAGGCTGAACTCTTAATGGTTGGTAGGGGATCAAATACTTATTTCTCTGTGCACAATGCAAATAAATATATATCATTTTGACAATGTGATTTTCAGTTTTTTTTAAATATATAATCTATCTCTCACTAGTAAAATTAACCTAGCCTAAAAATGCTAGACTGTTCATGACTTTGACAGTGGGCAAACTTACAAAATCAGCAAGGGATCAAATACTTATTTCCTTCACTGTATATATATATATATATATATATATATATATATATATATATATATATATATACATATATATATATATATATATATATAATGAGAAAAATAATAAAGCAGCACAGCGACAGCAGTGGGTGCAGGCCGCCTAGGTTGAGGCTAGGAACCCCTGTTAACGAAATCCCCAAAAAATTTAAGAGGCAGCACTCCAAGTAAATTTTTCACCAATTTCCTTGGAGTGCTGCTTCTTTATTTTGTGGGGATTTTATGTGTATATATATATATATATATATATATATATATATATATATATATATATATATACTGCAAGTGCAGCAGTGGTGGATAGATGGTAGATAGATAGATAGATAGATAGATAGATAGATAGATGGATAGATAGATTCAGGGGCATTGCTAGGGTCTTAAATGATTAGGGGCACAAGTCCTGAGGCATATGTTTACCCTCCCCCAAAAAACTATGTGTATTTATATATGTATGTATGTATATATGTATATATATGTATGTGTGTTCGTGTATATATATATATATATATATATATATATATATATATATGTATATATATATATATATATATATATATATATGAGACAGCATATCTGTAGCCCTATAGCTATGGATATAGGGTCCAGCTTGCTGACATTGCGGCTCCAGTGCTGGACCCAGGAAAGGTAAGTATAAAAATTGTTTTGCTTTTTTATGTGTTACTATTTTTTTTTGTGTGTTTGGGTTTTTCACTACTTCGGTTGTTCGACTACATCGAATTCGAGGACTACGGCGATGACGGCAATTTTTTTATTCTCAATAAAATGGTTAATGTGGGTTTTGTGTTTTTTTTATTATTTCAATAAAATATTTTTTCTATGTCCTTGTATTTTTTGTAAACTTGTTTACTACCACCTTAGTAATGGCTGCTGGCTGATTGACAGCGTCCATTAATAAGGTGAGGCTTAATGTTAGCCGGTGCAGAGGCTAACACTAACCCCCATTATTGCACCCGGTACCCACCGCCACCAGGTCAGTTCATCTTCTGACTCTCCGATCCCCTGAGACTTTGCCTGCAGCTCTTTGACTCTTTTGTATCTTAAGTATTATCACTAAACAAGGATTATTCAGTGACAAGATATTTGCTAAGATATATTTCTCTAAGAAAGTTTTTGAGATTGTTTGTCGTAATAGGCTTGGGCTGGGCTGACCTCAGGTGTTAAGCCATGGAGAAATCTCAATGGGTCATTCACGTAAGTTACATTACTGCCCATTTATCCATAGTTTATTCCACCTTCATTAAGAACACGGATGGTGTCTGTGAGTCCGTTGCGCAATACCCGTATCTATACTTCTACATTCCTTTCTTCCATTACTTAATCTCTGGTATTTACTGTTTTCCAGGTCGCTGTCAATATTAAGTGATCCACCTAATATTGTGGCTTCCATATTTAGGAGCCCACAGTCCTTAGTTGAATGCCTAAATTCATTTTTGCTTATGTATTGGTGGAAAATGTCGAGACCATTCCACACCAATTGTACAAGAGTTTATTGATCATTTGTAAAGGGTTCCCTTAAAATTACGTCTTTTAATGTACGAGGTTTCAATACACCTCAAAAGCATAGCCACAATTTTTACTTTATTGCAAAAGTCCAAGACAGAGGTAATCTTCCTCCAAACAAATGCATTTTCCACCTTAACCATAAGCCATCCCTCTCACATAAGATGTTTCCCACTTGGTACCACACTGCCTTCTCCACGGCTTCCAGAGGGACAAGCATAGCCTTTAAAACACTTGTCCTCTTTAAACCCATGGAGCAAATCCATGTACAGTTACGTCGTTCACGCTAATGTACGTTGTGGTGATGGTGCCGGCTCAGGAGATGAGCCCGCGCCATCACCGCCGGGTGTCAGCTGTAAGAAATGGGATTTATTCAAGGTAGAGTACCATTGATTCTTCTTGGTACGGATGCCGAAAAGTCTTTCGACCCTGTCAACTAGGATTTTATGCGTGCTACCCTGAAGTTTGGTTTCCCGTCTAGTTTCATCTCAGCCGTGTTTTGCTTATAGTCAGTTTGGCAAAGTTTCTAACTTTAAAGTCAACTTCTCTGCTATTAGATCATTGAAACCTATCACTCCTGTTTTGGGAGTACAGATAGATACCCCGACATTTTGTATCCTCTTCACTATATTCCATTGCTATCCAAAATTAAATCGCAAATCACAAATTTGAGACTTCTTTTTACTTCCTAGATGGGTCGGAAGAATTTATTGAAAACCAATATCCTGCCCAAAAGTCTCTACATATTGCAAACTGTACCTGTTGAACTTCCTAAATCCCTCTTTACCCATCTTCAAAGTTTATTTTCCTCCTTCCTATGGAACACCAGGTGTCCCAGACCAGCTTACTCCCTCCTACACAGAAAAAGAGACAGGGGGGCTTTGCGATCACTGATATTTAAATGTATTATAAAGAAAATAATACTTCCCGTTGGCTGGATTTGGTATCTCCATCTCCTGTTCCCATACATGTAGATTTAGGATCGCGAGGCCTTTCTGTGGAATTTAAAACTAATACCCCGGAAATGTGATGTACTCTATGCTATTACTAGGGCAAGATTGAGGTCGACTTAGACGTGACAGAATCTTCAAACCCGAGTGATATGACCTCACCGTTGATGCAAATTGGAATTATCCCCTCTTGGTGTTCGGATGAATTAGTGGACATCACGGCTCCCTGGTCTCAACTTCTCAGTTCACCCACCATAAGCCATATTTACTGCCACAACATTGTCTAAACACCCCAAAGCGCGTTTCGCACCTGGCTTTGTCAGGGGGTGCTAGGTAAGTGTGACAAGAGGATTTAAGTAGTTGGCACACAGCTGAAATTAGATAATTGTAAATGTAGCCCCATTACCTGTTTCTGGGATGTCTGTTGGCGCACACGAGAGGGGAGGCAGCACCTCAATCACACAGTGCCCAGCGTCCGGAAGTGAGTAGTGCGCAACTGCACAAAAGTCAAGTCTATGTTGCGCTGTGAACTACGTCATGAACGGCCCCTCACCTCGTGCATGCGCACTCAATCCATTGACCTACCATAGCCATATTGAGTGACGGCACCACAGCTCAATCGTGCCGTTACTCATGGATGCCATTCAGCACATGTGTAGAACTCTAAATCCAATAAGTGATGCACAAAAGATGTGCATCCATCATACAATACTCAATAGTCACCATGTATACGACCTGGTGATCACATCCTCAATACAATATGACTGTCAGCACATACATAGTTATGACAATAAGAAAGTATATAAACAGCCCTATATTTCCTCCAGAGGCATCATCTATATTTGACATATGGATAATAAATTTGTGCCAAATGTGTACAAAAGGGGACCCAATGCATGCCTAGGGGCCCATTGAGTACACACATGGCAGGATCAATACAAAATGCAATGATTTATGCAAAGTTGTATTTATATAAAGAAGTGTAGTGACTAGTGCTAAAACAAATAATAAAAATAATAAAAATAGAAATAAAAAATTAAAAAATATATATAAAATAAAAATAATAAGTAATAAAAAAAATAATAGTATATATATATATATATATATATATATATATATATATATGATCATAAACAGTGAAAAAGTGTGTAATACAGAAAAATATATTATATCGGAACCACAAAGGTCCAATAAAAACTTATATAAGTGAAAGTGCTAAATCAATATAAAGTGAATTTGTTTATATATATATATATATATATAGAGAGAGAGAGAGAGAGAGAGAGAGAGAGAGACATGCAAAAGTATGATAATTATGATAATTTAATGGCATGAAAAACTGTATATGCATATACTGTACATATATAATACTAAATCGTGCATAATTGTTCATATGGGTAAAAAAAACATATGATGGTGAAACAAATCACTGTCATAAAAGTGATAGCATACCAAATCCATAACTATATTAAAAAAAAGTGCACCAAACAACGCCAACATTATACGCACAATTCCATCCTCATGGAGCTATATGTCACCCAAAAATACTAAGAATTTTTACATTATATATATCCACGCAAAAGTCAACGCCTATCTACACATATTCAAAAGCAAAAAACATGTTCATCCTCATGTAGCCTAAGGCTGGGTTCACACGAGCATGTGCGGTCCGTAAAGGACGGAACGTATTTCGGCCGCAAGTCCCGGACCGAACACAGTGCAGGGAGCCGGGCTCCTATCATCATAGTTATGTACGACGCTAGGAGTCCCTGCCTCTCCGTGGAACTGCTGTCCCGTACTGAAAACATGATTACAGTACGGGACAGTTGTCCTGCAGCGAGGCAGGGACTCCTAGATTCGTACATAACTATGATGTTAGGAGCCCGGCTCCCTGCAGTGTGTTCGGTCCGGGACTTGCGGCCGAAATACGTTCCTTCCTTTACGGACCCAACATGCTCGTGTGAATCCAGTATATTGATAAACAAACAAATGTATCCTCAGAAATCCTCCCTACACAATCAAACATAACAAAGGTTGGCACTTAATATTAATTATTGCAAAAACGGAGCAAAACAAACCATTTCATTTAACTCCTTAGGGAAAACAGTCTGTAAATTCATAATCCATTTGCATTCGCGCTGAGCGATGATTTTCTGGATGTTTCCCCCTCTACTTTCTAACGAGATTTTATCAATGCCTAATCTAAGCTTCAGGAGCCTCCAATTACCTTGATGATGCTCTCGAAAATGACGAGGTATTGGTTTCGGTTTACTCAATTTTTCAGGGTCATCAGTCTTCATAGCCCCCTTGATGTCCCTTACATGTTCCAAGATTCTCACACGAAGTTCTCTGGATGTGAGACCCACGTATATTAATCGGCAGGGACAGCTTGCATGGTAGATCACAGCAGTTGAACGACAGGTGATATTATGGCAGATCTTATACTCCTTTGACCCTGAAGAATTGACAAAATTTAGAGATCCAGTCATCATGGAGCCCCACAATCACCACACGGTATGATGCCCTTTTGGGCCCCTTGGAGTTAAAAATAAACCCAGAAGTTGGGGCTACATAGTGGCTCTTAACCAAAATATCTCTGAGATTGCGTGATATACGTGAAATAATAAGAGGAAAATTTTATAAAACTAAACTCAAATCTCCATCAGTGTGTAGGATCGGCCAAAATCTCTCAAAAATTATTTTCATTTCACGCCATTGAGCATGACATCCAATGATAAATCTCACCTCTTCATTGTTATTCTTTCTCTTTGGTTTAGGTATGAGTAAATCATTTCTTTGCCTATTTTTTGCTCTCACATATCCTTGCTCAATGTCCTTAGGCCTCATGCACACGAACGTGCTTTTGCGGCCGCAATTCCAGCGAAAATCCACGGAAGAATTGCGGCCCCATTCATTCCTATGGGGCCATGCACACGACCGTAGTTTTTACGGTCCGTGCATGGCCCGGGAGCCCGGACCGCAGAAAGGACAGACATGTCTTATTACGGCCGTGTTCTGCGGTCCGGACTCTTTGAAAATAATGCCCACGGCCATGTCCATGGCCTGCGATTTGCGGTTGGCTCGCAGCTGACAGTCCGCTGCCGGCCGACCCGAAAATCATGGCCGTGCACATGGCTAAGGTTGTGTGCATGAGGCCTTAGTTTTATATCCTCTTTGTTACCTGGAAGTGACAATATGGAGCTAACGTTTTTGCATGGTTTATTTTTTATACAGACTTGTAGGAGGTTCCTGCGTCTTACACCTTCTCCACTTAGAAATTTTAATTGTTTGGAGAAAATCCTTGATGATACTTCACCTCGAGCCACATCTATGTCCCATATTTTTGCACAGGATTAGGTTTTGTGATTATAATCTCTGCTGGAGATGTTTTCCTGCACCAGGTCCATTATCTCACACTTGGTTAAGCAGCCCTGGAAAAGTTCCTTTCTGGGAAGCAGTTAAGAAGGAGATAGATGGGATCTGGGGTGTTAACTTTTTTCTTAGTCCTGAATGATCCTCCTCTGGGTCCCCTCCCCGGACTATAAACTGTCCAAGCATTTTTTGGTCACCTTGTGGTACAAGCAGCTAAACTGCTTATTTCCTTAAACTGGAGGGACACAGAACCTCCTTTGAGCCAGCATTTGAGGGAAAGGGTCCATCAGTTATACAGTTTCTAAGAATTTTTTGGGTGGGAATCTGATAATAGACAAAAGTTCATCCGCACATGGGACAGGTAGATTAAGTATAAAAAATTACAAAATGGGACTTCTCAAACTCCTTCTCTTGCTGTCTAGACTTTGTTTTATAACCTGTATGTTGCCCTTTTCACCTACCCATATATCGACATATGATGATATCTCTTTGGCCTAAAAGCTTGGGTATTCTAATTCTATGGTTATTGCCTCTACATATTGACCTCCCTGCTACTTGTAATAATCTTCCAAAACAGACGACACCTCGGTTGGAGGTAATCCTCCGTCTTTTTATTTTGCTTCCCTTTCTTTTCATTATGTTTTATCAACTGGTCTGGTTTCGACCACATTCTCTCTTTTCTCTCTCTCTTCTCTCTCTTCTCTCTCTTCTCTCTCTACAGCAGAGGTAATGCACTGATAAAGTTCTCTGCTAATAACTTAGAGGAATCAGGAACATTCCACAAGGATCTCCTCCTTGTGTCTCCAGCCTTGAAAACCTTTCACCAGTGCAGGTTCACAAGGCGAGGAATTCTTTTAAAGGAGAAATGCACTTACCCTTTTTGTTTTTAAGAGGTGAAAAATTTGTTCTGGTTGCACTGCTGAGCATCTAGCTCACAGAAGAGGAAGCACAATGGTAGAGTTCTCTGCTGATACACTGTAGGAGCCAGGGTCCACAGGATCTTCTCCTTGTGTCTTCAGCCTTGGAAGCTGTTCACAGAGTGAGTAGTTCTGTTAAAGGAGAAATGCACTGGCCTGTTGAGTGTCATATAATGAGAACGCCACCTACCACACAAGCTCTGAACCCAGGCACATGGACTAACTCCATAGTCAACCTAAGCTCTGAAGCCCCCAAGCCCCCAAGCCACCACAATGTCATGACCCAATGGGATTCAACATTTCTCTTGTAGAAAGTCTGATTACCACATTTTGTAGAGGTGATAAATGTTTGCTTGTGTAGCTGCGATGCAGTTGGCTCACAGCTTACGTGATCTGAGTTGAGTGCAGGGATCACTTCTGTACAATGTGGGTTCTAATCCCCATGTTGTTCTCCTGGTGACCTTGGGCAGCTTCCCCTTTCCCAAAGTGCCACCTATGGAGTGATGGATTCTGATACCTGTTTGAGTGATGAGTATATTGCTGAAATCGAATATATGTACCGCTGTCTCAAAAGAGACCGCTGTATAAGTAACATTCATCTTCATATAAGTAACTTCTTTAGGAACATACTCATTTCACAGCCTCCACACTACTATAACCACCCAGCAAGGTATCTTTTTGGACAAGACCAAACATCAGGACTTGAACCAGGGTCTCCACAAAAGGCACTCACTGTTTAGACACTGCTTAATCTCCAGACCACAAGCTCAGGCTAGCCGATGGAGATTCTCAGTGTCCCCATAAGACGAAATCTAATCGTCACTTCCAGCAGGAATAAGAAAGTGTCAACATTTAAAGAATTTTCACCCTGCTTTTGACAACAGAGGTAGCATGCTGGAAAAGTTCTCTGCTGATAAACTAAAGGAGTCAGGAACATGTGGGTTCTATCCCCTGGTTCTTCTCCACCTTGTGTCTCAAGCCTTTCCCCAGTACAGGTTCACAAGGCGAGACATAATTTTAAAGGAGAAATGCATTGCCCTGCGGAGCATCAGGCACTTGGCAAAATCTTTAAGCACTGACAGCAAACTTGTATAAGTAAGGAGAATTCCATCTACAAGACAAGCAGTACACAGCAAGCTCAGAAACCAGGTACATGGGCTAACTCCAAAGCAAACTTGCCGCAAGCACTTAAACCCCGGAGCCACTGCACTAACACACCTCAATGTGATCTAAAGTTTCTCTTCTAGAAATTCTGATTAACCCATTTTGTTTTTTAAAGAGGTGATAAATGTTTTCTTGTGTAGCTGCAGTGCAGCTGGCTTGCAGCTTATGTGATCTGAGTTGAGTGCAGGGATCACTTCTGTACAATGTGGGTTCTAATCCCCATGTTGTTCTCCTGGTGACTTTGGGCAGCTCCCCATTTCCCAAAGTGCCACCTATGGAGTGATGGATTCTGATACCTGTTTGAGTGATGAGTATATTGCTGAAATCTGCAATAATCTAATATATGTACAGCTGTCTCTAAAAGACAAAGAGACAGCTGTATAAAGAACATTCTTCTTTCTTCTAAGTAACTTCTTTCTTCAGCAACATACATTGCACTGCCTCCACACTACTATAACCACCCAGCATGGTATATTTTTGGACAAGACCAAACATCAGGATTTGAACCAGGGTCTCCACAAAAGACACTCACTCTTTATACACATCTTAAGCTCCACACCCCCAGCTCAGGTTAGCCTTTTGAGATTCTCAGTGTCCCCATAAGACCAAATCTAATTGTCACTTCCAGCAGGAATAAGAACATGTCATCTTTGAAAGAATTTTCACCCTGCTCTTGACAACAGAGGTAGCATGCTGGAAAAGTTTTCTGCTTGTAAATGGAAAAAGTCAGGAACATGTGGGTTCTATCCCCTGGTTCTCCTCAACCTTGTGTCTCAAGCTTTTCCTCAGCGCACAAGGTGAGACGTCATTTTAAAGAAGAAATGCATTCCCCTGCGGAGCATCAGGCACTTGGCAAAAACTTTAAGCACTGGCAGCAAACTTGTATAAGTAAGGAGAATTCCATCTACCAGACAAGCTGCACGCAGCAGGCTCCAAACCCAGGTACATGGGCTAACTCCAAAGCAACCTTGCCACATGAACTTAAACCCCTGAGCCACTGCACTATCACACCTCAATGTGATCTAAAGTCTCTCTTCTAGAAATTCTGATTAACCCATTTTGTTTTTTAAAGAGGTGATAAATGTTTTCTTGTGTAGCTGCGGTGCAGCTGGCTCACAGCTTACGTGATCTGAGTTGAGCGCAGGGATCACTTCTGTACAATGTGGGTTCTAATCCCCATGTTGTTCTCCTGGTGACTTTGGGCAGCTCCCCCTTTCCCCAAAGTGCCACCTATGGAGTGATGGATTCTGATACCTGTTTGAGTGAAGAGTATATTGCTGAAATCTGCAATAATCTAAAATGTACAGCTGTCTGAAACGAAGACAGCTGTATAAAGAACATTCTTCTTCATATAAGTAACTTCTTTCTTCTTCTTCTTCTTCTAAGTAACTTCTTTCTTCTTCTTCTTCTAAGTAACTTCTTTCTTCTTCTTCTTCTTCTAAGTAACTTCTTTCTTCTTCTTCTAAGTAACTTCTTTCTTCTTCTTCTAAGTAACTTCTTTAGCAACATACATTGCACAGCTTCCACACTAATATAACCACCCAACAAGGTATATTTTTGGACAAGACCAAACATCAGGATTTGAACCAGGGTCTCCACAAAAGACACTCACTCTTTATACACATCTTAGTCTCCACACCACCAGCTCAGGCTAGCCTCTGTTGATTCTCAGTGTCCCAATCAGACCAAATCTAGTCATCACTTCCAGCAGGAATAAGAACATGTCATGTTTGAAAGAATTTTCACCCCACACTCTTGACAACAGAGGTAGTGTGCTGGAAAAGTTTTCTGCTGATAAATTAAAAAAGTCAGGAACATGCAGGTTCTATCCCCTGGTTCTCCTCCACCTTGTGTCTCAAGCTTTTCCCCAGTGCATGTTCACAAGGCAAGACATCATTTTAAAGAAGAAATGCATTCCCTCTCGGAGCATCAGGCACTTGGCAAAAACTTTAAGCACTGGCAGTAGGCTTGTATAAGTAAGGACAATTCCATCTACCAGACAAGCAGTACGCAGCAAGCTCAGAACCCAGGTACATAGGCTAACTCCAAAGCAACCTTGCCACATGCACTTAAACCCCCAAGCCACTGCACTATCACACCTCAATGTGATCTAAAGTTTCTCTTCTAGAAATTCTGATTAACCCATTTTGTTTTTTAAAGAGGTGATAAATGTTTTCTTGCGTAGCTGCGGTGCAGCTGGCTCACAGCTTGCGTGATCTGAGTTGAGTGCAGCGATCACTTCTGTACGATGTGGGTTCTAATCCCCATGTTGTTTTCTGTGTGACCTTGGGCTGCTTCCCCTTTCCCAAAGTGATGAGGAGTATATTGCTGAAATCTGCAATAATCTAATATATGTACAGCTGTCTCAAAAGAGACAGCTGTATAAAGAACATTCTTCTTCTCAGTAACTTCTTTCTTCTAAGTAATTTCACTCTTCTAAGTAACTTATTTCACAACATACTCATCGCACTGCCTCCACACTGCTATCACCACCAACCAAGGTATCCTTTTGGACAAGACCAAACATCAGGACTTGAAACAGGGTCTGTATAAAGAAGCATTCTTCTTCATATATATATTTATTTAAAGTAACTTCTCTCTTCTAAGTAACTTCTCTCTTCTAAGTAACTTCTCTCTTCTAAGTAACTTCTCTCTTCTAAGTAACTTTTCTCGCAACATACATTGCACTGCCTCCACACTACTATAACCACCCAGCAAGTTATCCTTTTGGACAAGGCCAAACATCAGGACTTGAACCAGGGTCTCCACAAAAGACACACACTATTTATACACATCTTAGTCTCCACACCACCAGCTTAGGTTAGCCTTTGGTGATTCTCAGTGTTCCCATAAGACCAAATCTAATTGTCACTTCCAGCAGGAAGAATTTGCACCTGTCTCTTGGCAACAGAAGTAGCATGCTGTTAAAGTTGTCTGCTGATACAATAAAGGAGTCAAGAACATGCCGGTTCTATCCCCTGGTTCTATCCCCTGGTTCTCCTCCACCTTGTGTCTCAAGCCTTTCCCCAGTGCAGGTTCACAAGGTGAGGTGTTATTTTAAAGGAGAAATGCATTCCCTCTTGGAGCATCAGGCACTTGGCAAAATCTTTAAGAACTGGCAGCAGGCTTGCATAAGCAAGGATAATTCCATCTACCAGACAAGCTCAGAACCCAGGCACATGGGCTAACTCCAAAGCAAACTTTCCCCAAGCAATTAAACCCCTGAGCCACTGCACTGTCACACCCACAATATGATCTGAAGTTTCTCTTCTAGAAAGTTTGATTAACCCATTTGTTTTTTTTAAAGGGGTGATAAATGTTTTCTTGTGTAGCTGCGGTGCAGCTGGCTCACAGCTTGCGTGATCTGAGTTGAGTGCAGGAATCACTTCTGTACAATGTGGGTTCTAATCCCCATGTTGTTCTCCTAGTGACCTTGGGCAGCTCCCACTTTTCCCAAAGTGCCACCTATGGAGTGATGGATTCTGATACCTGTTTGAGTGGTGAATATATTGCTGAAATCTGCAATAATCTAATATATGGACAGCTGTATAAGTAACATTCTTCTTATAAGTAACTTCTTCCTTCCTCTTCATATAAGTAACTTCATTCTCCCAAGTAACCTTTTTCTTCTTCAGCAACATACTCATTGCACTGCCTCCACACTACTATAACCACCCAGGAAGGTATATTTTTGGACAAGACCAAACATCAGGACTTGAACCAGGGTCTCCATGGAAGACACTCACTGTTTATACACTGCTTAATCTCCACACCACAAGCTCAGGCTAGCTGCTGGTGATTCTCAGTGCCCCCATAAGACCAAATCTAATCCTCACTTCCAGCAGGAATAAGAACATGTCATATTTGGAAGAATCTGCACATGGCTCTTGACAACAGAGGTAGCACACTGGTAAAGTTCTCTGCTGATAAATTAAAGGAGTCAGGGACGTGTGGGTTCTATCCCCTGGTTCTCCTCCACCTTGTATCTCAAGTCTTTCCCCAGGGCAAGTTCATTAGGCGAGGAGTTATTTTAAACAAGAAATGCATTGCCCTGTGGAGCATCAAGCACTTGGCAATAACTTTAAGCACCGGCAGCAAGCTTGTATAAGTAAGGAGAATTCCAACTACCAGACAAGCAGCACGCAGCAGGCTCCGAACCCAGGTACATGGGCTAACTCCAAATCAAACTTTCTCCTAACACTTTAAACTCCAGGCCACCACACTGTCACACCCCAATGTAATCTGAAGTTTCTCTTCTAGAAAGTCTGATTACCCCATTTGTTTTTTTAAAGAGGTGATGATAAATGTTTTTTTGTGTAGCTGCGGTGCAGCTGGCGTGATCCGAGTTGATCGCAGGGATCACTTCTGTACAATGTGGGTTCTAATCCCCACGTTGTCCTCCTGGCAAACTTGGGCAGCTCCCCCTTTCCCAAATTGCCGCCTATGGTGTGATGGGTTATGATACCTGTTTGAGTGATGAGTATATTGCTGAAATCTGCAATAATGTCATATATAAATACAGCTGCCTCAAAAGAGATGACAGATGCATAGGTAACATTCTTCTTTGTCATATAAGTAACAGTCTTCTTTGTCATATAAGTAACTTCTTTCTTCTTCAGCAACATACTCATTGCATTGCCTCCACACCACTAAGCACAGTATTTTTTTTGGACAGGACAAAACATCAGGACTTGAACCAGGGTCTCCACAGAAGACACTTACTGTTTAGACACCACTTAAGCTCCACACTATGGGCTCAGATTGATCTCAGGACTTTTTCTTATTGTTCCCATAAGACCAAATGTAATCGTCACTTCCAGCAGGAATAAGAACATGTCATCTTTGGAAGAATTTGTGACTGGCTCTTGACAGCAGAAGAAGCGCGCTGGTAAAGTTCTCTGCTGATACATTAGATGAGTCCACAACATGCGGGTTCTATCCTCAGGATCTTCTCTTTGTGTCTCCAGCATTTGAAGGTCTTTCACAAAAAACTTAAGGCACTGGCAGCAAGCTTGTATAAGTAAGGAGAATGCCATTTACCACACAAGCGGCATGCAGCAAGCTCTGAACATGGGCTAACTCCATAGCAAATGTGGCCTAAGCACTTAAAGGGGTTTCCACTTTTAAAAAAATCTATTTACTGACACATAATAAATATCTATTAAACAAACTATCTAATATACTTACCTTTTGAAAAATCTTGATTTCTTCGAATCGCAACTTAGGTCACGTGACACTGCTACCATCGGAATTCTGGACTTCCAATGACGTCCTGTTCATTTTTCACTCTTTTGAACTTACGGACGAAGTCTTCTTCTGGCTTGCTCCCCAAACGGCGCATCATCAGTGACGTTCCCTCAGTGTCCTAGTCGACAAGGCATCCAGCTTCCGCATACGTGGTTCAAAGAATCTCAGCTATTGATCACAATGATCATCTATTGCGCCTGCGCAGCCCTTCCATTGGTTTTAAAGCTAATGAAAGGTCCTGCGCATGCCCAGTGTGACCGGAAGATGGCACTAAAGAAACGGATCAATGTAAATAAACAGCAGGAGGACAACAGACAAGCTTTAACAATCAGAAATACAAATAAAAAGAAAAAAGGTATTCAGGGGGGATTATTTTTCCGCTACCGCAAAAAAAAGTGGTAGGAGGAAAAAAAATTTGATCCATGCACTTCTTTTATGAGGTGGAAAATGTGGTCTGGTTGAGCCATCATTTTGCATGCTACGTGTTCAGACACTCAGCAGTAAATGCCACTAGCACATTATTAGTAAAATGCTTTATCCCTGTGTGAAAGTAAGTATTTATGTGACTCCATTTTTTATGAAGAATTCATTCTATAGTTTGAAGTATCTATTTCTCTGTGAGACAAAATTTACGCTGGGACTGTCTGAGAAATCATGTGTTGAGACTTTTCATATCTGAGTTTCCCATGAGATTGTGTTGACTTTTGCATAGTTGTATGTTTCCCATGGGAACCTTGTCTTACTTGTGATTGGCTCAGATCGAGTCAACTCTCCACTTGTGGGATACATTTGTAACTGCATACTAACAATAAACTAGAGAAGGATTTTGGGTATACAAAGCATGTCTCAGTGTCCCTTACTTCTCTCCGATATATCGATATAACTAATGGATCTGGGCAAGTGACTGAAGGGTGTCCTTTGACACACCCATCTTAACCTTAAGCCTAATATATTTTGCACTAGATTGCATCAACACCCTGGCAGCTGAGAAATAAATTTGCAGGACTCTCAATATAATTAATGTAGAAAAAGAAATGAGACAATCAAATTACAAATAAGTGATATTAAATTTTCTTTTTAAAGACAATTTTGACACAGCAAATTTAAAACAAGTAAATTGTTATTCTTTTTACATTGGAAGAAAGCCAAACTACAGGAGGAAAAATGATAATTTTAGGCACAACTTGAAGCAGTAAAGCTCATGTAAAGTGCATAAAGTTCCCCTCCCCATCACCTTAATTTATTAACCATTCTTCTCCACACTGTACAGTCGTTTATACTTCATATTCTTACTAAAGATATTGCACAAATATTATACAAGAGAATGGAGTCGGTATAATCTAGAGAAGCCGAGTAGTTCATTAACGGATTACGTCTAAACCAACTTTCTGTGCCACTTGTTAGAATCGGGTCACCATAGATAACAGATCTTTCGATGATTACTGAAGTACAATTATAAACATTTCATAAGTTTTTTAACTTTTATCGACAAATACATCAAGTTTATGCAAAGACTCAATATTTACGGTGTTGACCCTTTTTTTTCAAGACTTCTGCAATTCTTCCTGGATATCAGCTTCTGGGCCAAATCCTGACCGATGAACCATTCTTGCCTAATCAGTGCTTCTAGTTTATCACAATTTCTGTGTTTTCATTTGTCCACTTGCTTTTTGATGGATTAACCACAGGGCTCATGGTATCGCTCACCTTATCTTCTCCGGACAATCATTGTTCCAGATCTCCTAAACAGTCTGAAGGGGGCTTCATCAGAGAAAAAAACGTTATCCCAGTTCCATTCCTGAGCATGCCCTGCACTGGTCTTGAACTGATCCTGTAACTGAATCCTCTTTGTGACACGGTCCTGGCACTTGCTGGACTTTCTTGGGTACTCTGAAGCCATCTTCACAACAATTGAACCTCTCTCCTTGAAGTTTTTGATGATCCAATAAATGGTTGAATTAGGGGCAATCTTACAAGCAGCAATGTTCTTGCCTGTAAAGCCCTTTTGACTACACATGTTTCCTTGGAGGTAACCATGGTTAACAGAAGAAGACAATGATTTCAAGCAGCATAATCCAATCAGCATGACAGAGTTATATCAGCTGCCTTGTCCTTGTTAACACTTTCTCCTGAGCTAACGAGAAAATCACTGAAATTATGTTAGCAGGTCATTTTGTGGCAGGGCTGAAATGCAGTGGAAATCAGGGTTTTGGGATTAAGATAATTTTCATGGCAAGGAATGACTTTGCAATTAATTGCAATTCAACAATTTCAAAACAATCTAGAGATAATGCAAATTGCCACTGTGAAAATTGAAACAGCAAACTCTGTGAAAACCAAAATTTGTGTCATTCTCAAAACTTTTGGCCAGGACTGTGCACTGTACACAGGAATAACCTGGGACACATTCTACAGATGTGCCACTAACACATAGAACACATGCCGCACACACACCACTGAAACTAGGATATTAACTTACAATGGGGTTTATCGGGCTAGAGAGTGGTGCAACATGTAGCCTTATTTTTCCTGTCAAATTTGAGAATAGAGAACAGAACTCAACCTCTCTGCAGCTACTAGGGGTGTTCCACAGTGGGCACAGCGGCACAATATGTCACTGCATGCCATAAACTGAGAGAGACATGATATGCCATGGACTTGTATAACCCCGACCCTAGATGTGTCCCTATCCCCAAGCCCTCAGTCCCTATCCCTCATTCCCTTACTTCTTACTTGCTTTGGCAATGCTAATATGTATTTGGTCCTGCCAATAAAGCTTCTTTGAATTGAATTGAATTGATATTAGATAGATAGATAGATAGATAGATATGAGATAGATAGATAGATAGATAGATAGATATTAGAGAGATAGATAGATAGATAGATAGATAGATACATAGATAGATAGATAGATATGAGATAGATAGATAGATAGATAGATAGATAGATATGGGATAGATAGATAGATAGATATGGGATAGATAGATAGATAGATAGATAGATAGATAGATAGATAGATAGATAGATAGATAGATAGATAGATAGATAGATAGATAGATAGATAGATAGATATGAGATAGATAGATAGATGAGATAGATATGAGATAGATAGATAGATATGAGATAGATAGATATGGATAGATCAGATACCCTAGATAGATAGATAGATCAGATAGATAGATAGATAGATAGATAGATAGATAGATAGATAGATAGATAGATAGATAGATATGAGATAGATATGAGATAGATATGAGATAGATATGAGATTAGATAGATAGATAGACTAGATAGATAGATAGATAGACCATGCCCACTAGATAGACCAGCCCAGATAGATAGATAGATAGATATGAGATAGATATGGCCCTAGATATGAGATAGATAGATAGATAGATAGATAGATAGATAGATAGATAGATAGATAGATAGATAGATAGATAGATAGATAGATAGATAGATAGATATAGATAGATAGATATGAGATAGATAGATATGAGATAGATAGATAGATAGATAGATAGATGAGATAGATAGATAGATAGATAGATAGATAGATAGATAGATAGATAGATAGATAGATAGATAGATATGAGATAGATAGATATGAGATAGATAGATATTAGATAGATAGATAGATAGATAGATAGATAGATAGATAGATAGATAGATAGATAGATAGATAGATAGATAGATAGATATGAGATAGATAGATAGATAGATAGATAGATAGATAGATAGATAGATAGATAGATAGATAGATAGATAGATAGATAGATAGATAGATAGATAGATAGATAGATAGATAGATAGATAGATAGATAGGAGATAGATAGATAGATAGATAGATAGATAGATAGATAGATAGATAGATAGATAGATAGATAGATAGATAGATAGATAGATATGAGATAGATAGATAGATAGATAGATAGATAGATAGATAGATAGATAGATAGATAGATAGATAGATAGATAGATAGATAGATAGATAGATAGATAGATAGATAGATAGACTTGAAGCTCATGTCCCCCAATGCAAAATCTGTAACAGGTCCAGCACCTACTATGTGACATTTATAATACTGGTGTCTTCTTATAGTGCAGAGTCTCTGACTATCTTTGAATTAGTCTATGGGGCGGAGCTTATGAAGGCTTGGAGTAATGACATACACTTTTGCTCAGCCGTGAACGTGAGCCAATTAGCTTTCGATATTTCGAGAAAGTTGCTAAATAATGTATTTTGGGCTGGGACTCCTAATAAATATATATAAGCAGCCATCTTGGTAAAGAATACACGGATGGACACAAATCAATGGGATGTCTGTTGATTTCTAAGGACTCTCTTAGTCCTCCAGAACGAGAGCCACCCTTGGCAGTGTCTCTCCATTACGGCTTATAGAGAGGGATTCCCAATTGCGTGACCCTCCCAAAGTTAACAACTTGAAATTTCAAATCTTCCCCGTTAGTATTGTCGGATGGTTTAGTCTATATTGTCGGGAAATATAAAAGCCTGAAGATTATACGCCTCAAATAATGATTTATGAATGTAATCCGGGGCTGAGACGGCCAAACACCCTCCGGCATTGAGATGCCAAACCAACGCAATTGCTCATCAACGGAGCATCTGAGATAATGAGTCGGTCAGGGGTCAGCGGTGGTGAAGGAGGATATATTTCCGTACCTGATTATAAGGGTTCTTTCCCAGGCTCGGGACGCTGCCCTATAAATCCACTTGCAGAATACAACACCAGAGGCCAATGCCTTGTCAAGCCTTGAAGGTGATTTTTCCCTTTGACACATGACACGCGCAGGATTAATGAGGACGTGGAAGCAAGAAAGGATCGAAGGTGAAGGAGCTTTGCAGGTAGAGCACTCAATACAGCTCTCGAAATATTCAATCAACGCGACCGCTAAGCCTGTTACCCTTTCATGCTTGATAAATTCTAATGGTACTCAAGACGCTAATATAAAGGAATCATAAAACAATTTCCTACAAGTCAGTCCCATATATTCCATATTTAGGTACAAAGCGGGCGAGGAAGGAACCTGCAATTTCCTAGAAAAGCAAAGTAAAGGTTAAAAAGATTGGCAAACATTCAGGGTACGAAGAGACACGGCGCAAAATCTGCGGATTTTCCGCAACGGATTAATTGTGGAAAATCCGCAGCGTGTTACAGTAGCAGCAGTGTGGGTGAGATTTCAACAAATCACGTCCCCACACTGAGGAAAAATGCAGCCAAAAAAAACCGCACATAAGTTGACCTGCAGTGCGGTTTCTTCAACCGTAGCATGTCAATTAATGCTGCGGAATCGCAGCCCTTCCGTTGCGGGTTTCCCCCATTAAATTCAATGGGGTGCTTAAACCCGCAACAAATTGGTGTGTGTTGCGACTTTTGCGGCGCAATCACAGCGATTCCACCACAAAAATCGCAAGTAAGAAAAAAAAATTATACTTACCCAGAGTTCCCTGCTTCTTCTCCAGTCCGGCCTTCTGGGATGACGTTTCATCCATGTTACCGCTGCAGCCAATCACAGGCTGCAGTGGTCACATGACCTGCAACGTCATCCCAGGAGGCCGGACTGCACGCAGAGAAGAGGGAGTGAGAAAGTATGAACATTTTTTTTTATTTTTGCTTTATTTATTGCTGCTTTACACAGCGTAAATTCCGTGAGAATTTTCGGACGGCATTCCCTGCGGAGTTCAGGGCAGATACGCTGCGAAGCTTGACGCAGCGTATCCGCCCCAAAACACGCCGTGTGTATTCGTATCCTAAAGGGGTTAACCACAACCGGTCAACTGTTGCTCTATCCACCGGATAGGTTATCAGTATATGATCAGGGGGGGGGGGGGTCCTAACACCCGGACCCCGCACTGATCACTTGGTCCGGCTGCCTCCGGACTACATGAAAGTTTGTCATATATCTTATTAGGGCACTGTGAGATCTTGCTCACTTTCCAGCAGCATGTAATTCCCCTTTAAATATTCAGAAACCTCCTTAGTTAGTTAAAATCTGATCTGCAGTAATACAGTAACTAAAGAGGAGACGAGAGAGAGGGGAGAGAAGGGTGATGGTGCTGCAGTCTGGGAGTGAGACTCATGCTGTGAGAGGGGAGAGAAGGGGGATGGTGCTCCAGTCTGGGAGTGAAACTCATGCTGTGAGAGGGGAGAGAAGGGGGATGGTGCTGCAGTCTGGGAGTGAGACTCATGCTGTGAGAGGGGAGAGAAGGGGGATGGTGCTGCAGTCTGGGACTCATGCTGTGAGAGGGGAGAGGGAGCACACAGTAGATACAGTTATAGAGAGAATATAACAATTTTCAGAAATTATCGAGTCGTCTAATAAGAGTCGTCTTTTTGTCTTGGTTGGCTGACAACCAATCTTGCCACCATTATAATTCCTATAGAAGTTGTCAGAGAGTATTTCCAGTCCTCTAAATGGCAATTACATGGTCCTGTTATGCTGCATGTTTAATCAAATCAGCCATTCAAGGTTAGGGGAAAGCTGGATAATATCCACATGGATACTAACCGCATAATCTTCGGACCTCATGCACATGCCTCTGTGAGGTGTTGTTTTCTCCCCTAGAAGCAATACTACAGGAATACGGCATGCATTGACCCATGCCAACATGTTTAGCGTGTCTCCGCATGAAATTGAAGACACACAGAGGTACAGTAGGAGTCCACAGATCTCTCCATACATAATATAGCCATGTGCATGAGTTCTAACGCACAGAATCTTCATGGTGCACAAGGACAAAGTAACAAATTCAGCTCTGCTACATCTGTATTCCATTTGCTAAAGTATTCAATGTTCAAAAACTCCAGTCGACAGATTATCTAGAGTTTCAGTAGCTAAAAAAAAAAGGCAGGAAAAGCTTTTTCCAGCAGCGATATCTTAATAACCAGACCATCCTGTAATTGTCCCTTAATTACTGGACCTTTCTACCTCGGTCCTATAGACAGGTTTCAGATACCGAGCGATCGCCATTGTTGTAGCATGGATTAGCTTTCATGAGTCCCAGGACAGGTGCCTCAATTTATTAGCAATTTCAATGTACAAATAACAAGCTCAGTTTATCAAAGCCAAAAAACCCTACAGTGCTTAATTATACGGAAGGCGCACGGCCTAATGCTTCATTTGCACCATCAATGGGATTTTTCAATCAAAGGTTACGAGTAAGGCCACAGTAACAAGCTCACCGCTCTATGCAGCCTCCGTACTGCCTTTGTATTCATGTCAGCTTGTCAATACCACGCTGTTGATTAAAGATGTAAATGGTAGGTAAAGAACACGTTAAATTCATGCACGATAAATAGGACTTGATGGAATTTATAAGAAAACCTGTCAGAAGATCTATCTGAAACATACTAAATTGCGTTTTAAAGACGTGAAAAAATTATTTTAATATCTTCTTCCAGTGCGGGGTTATCAGAGATTGAAAAGTGTCCCCATGATAACACTGCCTGTCATGTTCTGATATGGCCTCATAGAATTTAATCAGATCTATTTTCTTATTTTATTATGAATAAAGGATTCTAGTTGGTTGTTAAAAGGACCAGTGACCCTATGGCAACACTAACTTACAAGAACACATGGGCAGGAAGTGTTGTCATGTGGAAGTTCTTATGACAGAATGTTAAAAAAAAAAAAAACTGGTGTCCTAGTAGGGCAGAAGGTCAGTACTTCTCTCTGTGACCCCCTAACATTTAGAGTGTGTATTTGTATGTCCGTCTATGTATACACTATATGTATATGTCGCTATGTATTTATATACTATATGTTTATTTGTGTCTGTATATTCTACATTTAATTCAATATCTATATTATAAATTTGTACAGATCCTTAAAATAGGCCATCAATCTTTGATCGGACAGGGTCAGACTCCCGGGACCCCTGTCGATCAGCAGAATGAACTGAAATCAAGTGAATGGGACTAACCTGCAGTACCAGACACAGCCACAACCTTATGCATGGCGCTGTGTCTGTGTTAACAATAAAGAGGAATGCGGTGCTGCAGGCCCTTCATTGTTCTTAGCAACCGGGGTCTTGGGAGTAAGACCATCACTGATCAAATATCGATCGCCTATTCTAAGGATAGGCCAAGTCTGGGATAACCCCTTTAAAAGCTATTTCATTAGCATATTTATTTCTGCGTATGCTTGTGTATCTGCATGGACATGTATGACTTAGACCATGTCTATGCATGTATGTGTATTTTTGTGTAAGTGCACGTGTCTATGTATGTAATTGTGTATGTATGTAGGTATGTATGTATGTATGTATATGTCTGTGTGTGGCTCTATGTGTGTACGTATATGTTTTTGTCTATCCAAAATACAACCATCCTCGACAAAATCTTTGCCACCGGATACTAGCTCCAAAGATAACAGTGTGCAATGCCGGGCGGTAACCTGACAAGTTGTAGCTTAAAGTAACAAAGTAACAAAAACTGAAAGTATCTTTCCTATATCCTAATATGTATAAAAGCGATTCTGTGAAAAAGTACAGACAACGAATTCCTGACCGTTACAAGTTGTTACATGATACATCAATAAGAGACACAATGATCTATTTCCACCGCATCGATGTCTCGGCAGGAAGCCGGCGGTAAGTAGTGAAAATGCTGCTTAACGTGAGACTAGAACTAATCTATACTCTGTAGGTTTCAGCGTTATAAGTAATAATGATGATTAATTGGGGTGATAGAATATAATGTGCATCGGATGTATTGCCAATAATGATGGATTCTGTCCCAGACATGGCTCTCAAATGAAAGATCAACCTTCCAAAAGATGTATGAGGAGTTCTGCCAGTTTTATTAGCCATAGAGTCTACAATTCAAGAAAGCAATTCTGGAAATCTTTGTTTCATTTAAAGAGGCGCTAAAAATATAATAAAACATGTTTCAGGTCTGAACGTTTAGCTGTGATGCCCTAAGCATTTAACAGAGTAAATCTACTTAGCATTTCACGTGTCAGTGCCTTTCATTGAGTGTTAAAATCAGGGCCAGATAAAAGTTGGTGGAGACCTCTCAGCATAACATTGTATACCAGTGCCCTATAGTGCGGAAATAACAGTTCTATATATTGCGCAAATACCAGTGCCCTATTGTGCGAAAATAACAGTTCTATATATTACACAAATACCAGTGCCCTATAGTGCGAAAATAACAGTTCTATATATCACACAAATACCAGTGCCATGTAGTGCAAAAATAGCAGTTCTATATATCACACAATAAACAGTGCCATATAGTGCAAAAATAATAGGTCTTTATATTACACAAATACCAGGGCCATACAATGCACAAAAAAGAGTGTCATACAGTGCAAAAATAACAGTTCTATATATTACACAAATACCAGTGCCCTAGAGTGCAAAAGTAACAGTTCTATATATTACACAAATATCAGTGCCATGTAGTGCACAGAAACCAGTGCCATATAGTGCACAAATAACAGGTCTAGATATTACACAGATGTCAGTGCCATATAGTGCAAGCGTAACCGTTCTATATATTACACAAACACTAGTGGCTTGTAGTGAAAAAGTAACAGTTCTATATATTACACAAATACCAGTGCCATATAATTCACAAAAAATAGTGCCATATAGTGCAAGAAATAACAGTTCTATATATTACACAAATAATAGTGCCATGTAGTTCACAAATAACAATTCTATATATTACACAAATACCAGTGCCAGATAATGCACAAATAAAACTATTATACTAATACCAGTGCCATATAGTGCAAAAAATAACAGTTCTATATATTACACAAATAACAGCGCCATGTAGTTCACAAATAACAGTTCTATATATTACACAAATAATAGTGCCATGTAGTTCACAAATAACAGTTCTATATATTACACAAATAATAGTGCCATGTAGTTCACAAATAACAGTTCTATATATTACACAAATAATAGTGCCATATAGTGCAAGTGTAACAGTTTTATATATTACACAAACACCAGTGCCATGTAGAACATAAATAATGATGTCATATAGTGAAGAAAAAATAAGAGTGCCATAATGGCATAAAAGGAAAGAGTTAACCACCGCTGTCAGCATGCTGTGACCCGCCACACTGCTGTCCTATGAGAATATTGCCCCATAGTGACGCGTGCTCATTACCCTGCAGACTTCACAGAGTAGCCGTGGCCTTGGACTGAATAAGCAAAACCTTCAATAATGATCAATATATAGTCAACTTTTTATAAAAAGTCTCAGAATTTGAGAACAGGATCACATTGAAGTTCAGAATGGGAAATACTACCTGGGGAATAAAGGATTGAGGTGGAATGGATTCTGTTTCTGTTGATAAAGTTCAGTTGTCTTCAGAAGTTAATGATTTCCTGAGCTCCCTCCTAAATCTGCTGAAAAGTTTTATTTCCCCTGTTTACATTAGCAAAAGGTAAAAAGTTCCTTGTATTAAAGTGTAATTTTTTTTTAACTTGGCTCCAATTCTTACAAAATATAATGTATCCATTTATAATGCGGTGTTTTCAATCATTTTATGTGTCTTTAAAACTGGAAAGGTTAGACGAGTTGCGTGAATTTTTAAAACCGCCCATATTGTAGAGCTCATGCCCCTCAGAAAATCAATGGCTGCAGACAAGGAGCTGCAAATGAAGCACCACGTAACAAAGATATTGATCATAAAAAGGTTACAGGCGAGATATATAAGAAAATAATTTCTATGTGTAGCGGCTACTTTATCCTTGACAGTTTCATAACCCTCAGCTCAAGCTTTTCTTTTAGCAAAAAAAACAAACAAATTGCAAATGAAGCCTGGCTCAACGATTTTGCTGATATAAAAACGTGAACCCCATTTTATGGTGAATCTATACATATAATCTACTTAAACAGTTAAATCACTTTATTAATACATTACTTATCCTGTACTGAGCCTGAGTTACATCCTGTATTATACTCCAGAGCTGCACTCACTATTCTGCTGGTGGAGTCACTGTGTACATACATTACATTACTTATCCCGTACTGATCCAGAGTTACATCCTGTATTATACTCCAGAGCTGCACTCACTATTCTGCTGGTGGAGTCACTGTGTACATACATTACATTACTTATTCTGTACTGAACATGAGTTACATCCTGTATTATACTCCAGAGCTGCACTCACTATTCTGCTGGTGGAGTCACTGTGTACATACATCCCATTACTTATCCTTTACTGATCCTGCGTTACATCCTGTATTATACTCCAGAGCTGCACTCACTATTCTGCTGGTGGAGTCACTGTGTACATACATTACATTACTTATCCTGTACTGATCCAGAGTTACATCCTGTATTATACACCAGAGCTGCACTCAGTATTCTGCTGGTGGAGTCACTGTGTACATACATCACATTACTTATCCTGTACTGATCCTGAGTTACATCCTATATTATACACCAGAGCTGCACTCACTATTCTGCTGGTGGAGTCGCTGTGTACAACATTAGTTATCCTGTACTGATCCAGAGTTACATCCTGTATTATACTCCAGAGCTGTACTCACTATTCGGCTGGTGGAGTCACTGTGTACATACATTCCATTACTTATCCTGTACTGATCCTGAGTTACATCTTGTATTATACTCCAGAGCTGCGCTCACTATTCTGCTGGTGGAGTCACTGTGTACATACATTATATTACTTATCCTTTACTAATCCTGAGTTACATCAGTTTGGCGCCCAAACCTCTTTCACGACATCTCCTTCCCCCTCGCCATGTTTGTTTTCCCTAACAATCAATGAGGTGTAATTTTATTCCACATTTTTTTATGTAAATCGAGCATAAAGTCATTTGTACATTTTACAAACGATATAGTTATACAATATACAACACCAAAACCAAGCTAATTACATATATACAGCACCACAACAAAGCTCAGTACATATATACAACACCAGAACCAAACTCAGAACATATATACAGCTCCAGAAACAAGATCAGTACATATATACAGCATCAGAACAAAGCTCAGTACATATATACAGTGCCAGAACAAAGCTCAGTACATATATATATACAGTGCCAGAACAAAGCTCAGTACATATATACAGCACCAGAACCGAGCTCAGTACATAAATATAACACAAGCACGCATACAGCTCAATTTAGTGTAACCCCTGCTGTATAGGTTTGCACTAAATTGTATACAGCTCCCAGCATGGCCCAAACAATGATAAGGATATGCTGGGAGTTGCTGTTTCAGGAAAAAAAAATCATACCACCGATCATCTCGCTGCAGATCATACAGTGACTACAGTGCTGATTAGAGGTAGAATAAACATTTACATTAAGTGACTCACCGGTGACGATCTCAGATTCTAGTTGTTCTTTTTCTCTTTTTTTCTCCATCCGGTCAAGACCTCTATGATAACTTCTCCTAGATATAGCCCACCCCTGTAGATAGTGCCCTACATTTATCTCACCCTATAAATAGTGCTGCACATATAGCCCACCCCTGTATATAGTGCCTCACATATAGCACCCCCTATAGTGCCCACATATAGCCGACCCCTGTATATAGCCCCCCTGTAGAAAGAGCCAACCTCTGTATATAGCCCCCCTGAAGATAGAACTTGCCCTCTGTATATAGCCCCACTGTAGATAATGTCACTTACATTTTTATTATGATGAAAAAACCAGAAACTTAAAATACTCACCTTAATCCCGTTCCCACGCTATCCAGTGTCAATGCAGACCTGCTCTCTTCTGACATCCTCGCGCCGCTTGTGTTGTTGAAAGGCGTTGACTTACAGGACAAGTCATTCTGCCCTGCCAATCAGGGCCTTTCATAGATGCAAGCGTCACGATGCCGTCATTGTGCCGCTTGCATCTATGAAAGGCGCTGATTGGCAGGGCACTATGACTTGCCCTGTCAAACAGCGCCTTTCAACAATGCAAGCGGCGCAAAGAGGTAATCTCTGCACTTGAGCCGTTGAAAGGCGCTGAATGGCCGGGCACAGAATGTACCTGGCCGTTCATCGTCTACAGTGCAGGAGGGGGTGGTGGCGGATGGTTTCAGTGGCGCCGCCGCCCCCTCAGAAAGGCAGCAGGCCGCCGTCATGGACGGTGCACTTCTGGCGTCCCCCCACATTCCCTTTTAATTAAAACCCTGCCTGCCCACCCCTAGCTACGCCCCTGGTCACAGCAGTCAGACTCCCACCAATTAGTCATATGCCATCACTTACTATGGTGGGAAAACCCCTTTAAAAAATACAAATATATATCAGCAGAATTGTGAATGCAGCTCTGGAGTTAACTGTGGATGACAGGCTGCAATACATGATCAATACAAGTAAAACAAGGCACATGTGGCCATTAACATATGAAAACTATTAGCCGAATCCTCTTTTAACCAAAATTTATGCTGCCAAGCTCCTCGGATAAGCCGATAATGCATGTTTATTTCAGTATTGACTGGAGACAAGTGGCTGTTAGACATCTCCAGTGCCACTTATCTCATTGACGCAAGGCAAGTTTAAATCCCACATGTCCAATTGTTTACAAGCATGGGGTTGTCTATGATCAGTGATTATTCTGCACTCCTGCTGTCCAAATATACTTGAAGACATGCGACTCCAGTTTTTGAGGAGGGGTGGAGTATATGTCTCATGATCCTTTTGAGAGCTGCTGAGGTCTGTCAAGGTTACGAGTTCTCTTTAAGGGGTCTGGCCCTTTAAGGTGATGATATTTAGACAGTAGTTCAAAGTCATCGCTGTACAAGAGGGCAGAAATCCCTGCCATGCTTTATACGTAGCATCTTCAGCTGTGGAACGACTGCTGGGTGTCAGATCTTAGCTCCGAGCCATTTTCATACAATTTATCAACGGCGGCTCCATGTAACACGTTTTCTTCATCTGAATTACAATAATACAGCCGATGATGGGTTTTTACACTTTTAAGTCAAAATATTGATTAGCTTGTAAGTTTTAGTTTATAGTATCACAGCCGGCATGAAGGGATGTAAAATATACCCTTATATCTGGTGAGTAGTGATGTCATTATTCATACTTACCTATGTCTACCTCAGTGGTGTATTAATGGCACATGGAAGAGCTGCGTGACATCATTTATTACCATTATTATCATTTATTGCCCATAAATGCTGGCCATGTCAACCCTCGGAGGAACCAGGGGTAGGAAGGAAGGCTGGCACTGATCTGACCTCCCTTAACCCCTTCCCGCCATGGCCATTTATTGGATTTTCATTTTAGTTTTTTCCTCCCTACTTTCCTAAAGCCATAACTTTTTTTATTTTTACATCAATATAGCCATATGTGGGCTTGTTTATTCTGGGACAAGTTGTAGATTTTCACGGCTTGCTTATAAGTCATCTGACAGGTTAAAAGGGTGCACATGACCGCCAACGGGTCTACTCTCTGCTAGGGACTTGCAAAGACATGAACCCCATCATTGTCTAGATGGTGTGCAGTAGCCTCATTGTGCAGTAGTGCTGTCCATGGTATGAGATGGTTGGTTGGTTGGTTGGTTGCTTGGTTGATTGGTTGGTTGATTGGTTGGTTGGTTGGTTGGTTGGAACTTCAAGCTTCACCAACATCTACAATCCGCAATGTTAGACATTATTCAAACGACAGGGATAATCGGCCATGTGAAGGCCTTTATTTTAATGGTCGTCACACCGCTGCTTTGAAATCAATGCATGTCTATGGGGCTATTCACACGGCCGTTTTCTAATGGACCATGTGAATGGCCTGGGAAAAATAGCACATTTACGATTTTTGCCCATTTTCCAGGATCCCCCAATAGACTTAAATCTATGAGGTCCCGCAAGGGTGCAAATCGGCCGTGAAAAACTGCATTTTTTCACGGCCGATTTGGCACCCGGGCGTCCGAATAAAACCTTAATATTGTAACAGGTTCTTTAGTTATTGCCTACATTATATACTGAGCTGCGTAGAATTTTAGTATTTGTTACCATTACTAAGAAGTGACTTGTATATAGATATTACTTGATTTTTGAATACATCTTGCCGGCTCTTGTCAGATGCAATTTCAGATTAAAATCTTTTCTTCCAGCAGTCGGAAGATGTGGGAATAGAGGATCAATTTGTAGTCTGAGATCTGAAATCTTCGTTTTCTTCTGATACAACACAATAATATAAACAGCCCCTTTGGAAGACGCCGGCTTGGAATGGGCAACCCCAGAATGACAGCTTAATTATTGTCCATTGACAAGCAATTTGTTGTCCATTTGACTGATTCCTTGTCCTTGTCTGTCCTCCATTTGTTCTTTTTATTCAATTTAAAACTTTCTCAAAGGTCATATATAATTGAGGAGACCACACGAGAAATGTGAATAAGTCTAAGGAGAGCTTTAAAGGATAACTAAACTTTAAAAAACTTTTGACGTCATAGTCATAGTCATAGTGAAGTTTCGATCAGTGGGGGTCCGAGCTCTGAGACCCCCACTGATTGCTAAAATGAAATGGTCAGAAGTGCTCGGGTGAGCGCTGAGCCACTTCAATTCTGACCGGCTTTCCTTGGAAAGCCGAGCAGTTGGTATACGGGCTCGTAGACTCTCTATTGAGCCCGTACACCAATTGCTCGGCTTTCTCAGAAAAGTCGAACAGAAACCAAGTGGCTCAGCGCTCACCCAAGTGCTGCTGCCGTTTCCTTTGGTGATCGTTGGGGATCTCAGTGCTCGGACCCACACCAATCAAAACTTCTGACATGTCACTATGACATTTCAATTTAGTTACGCTTTAAAGAAATTATGGTCAATGTACTTTTAGAAGTCTTGTCAACTTTTTATTTACACAATAATCTTCAAGATCAACTGAATATGCATAACTCTTCCAAGTTGTCTGGAAACCAGTAGCATAGGGTTAGGTTTTCCTATTACTTTCTTAGACTTTACTAAAGGGGAAATCCACCTTAAAGGGGCTGTCCAGTTCAGTCAATAATGGAGGGTCCTCTGTTTAGGACCCTCATCTATTATCTAAAGCAGAAATGAGCTACAAGTAATGTATCTTTCTCTGGAGGAGACATAGAAAGACCACTACTGTGAATGGGCACTGTGTAATGCTTTATTTTCCCTGTGGTGGCGCTGCAGGAAAATTAAACACTTACTGCCAGATTCCCCATAGATTACCGCTGATCGTAGGAATGTCCTGGAAGTGGGACTTACTTAATGGGATTGTTTACAGTGGACAATTTATTGAATGTATCTGCAATTATATAAATATTTTAGAAAATAACTTCAGTAGAGGCGGTGGTCTAAGAGTTGCCACCAAACACACACACACACTAATTCTAAAAGGGCTCGTGTGATTTAGAAAATTAATTTCCAAATAGGGCCACACTATTAGGACTTTCTAAGTTAGTAGAGGGGAGTTCCTCGGCACCTACATCAATTAGCTTAAGTGGCGAGAGGCTACAAAGAACGTCTCTCTCACTCCCTCTCTCTCTCTCTCACTCTCTCCCTCTCTCCCTTTCTCTTTTCGTAGGACCCAGTCTGTCCTTGCATTATGACCCAGTCGTCCTTGCATTATGACCAGTGGCGTAACTACCGCCGTAGCAGCAGTAGCGGCTGCTACGGGGCCCGCGGCATGAGGGGGCCCGTGTCGCCCGCCGGCACGGGCCCCCACCATGGCCGGAGGCTCCGCTAGCAGCCGCTATGGCTGCTACAGCGGGACGCCACTGAACACTACGGCAGAGCAGGGAGGTATCTCCCCGCTCTGCCATTAACTGGTTCCCGACCGCTGGCTGTATTTTTACGGCCAGCGGTCAGGGTCCTTAAAACCCGAGCCATAGACTTTCTACGGCTCGGGTTTTAACTTGCTGCCCGCGCGATCGGGCAGCTGAATGTCGGGTCTCCGGCTGTCAGTGACTGCCGGGGACCCTGAGGAGAGGATAGAAGCAGCTTTCGCTGCTTCTGTCTTCTCTGATCACTTGTACACAGCGCTGAATGCGCGCTGTGTACAGGAATAGAGACAGCAGCAGCGGCGCTGTCTCTATTCCTTCCGGTGATCGCCGGGTGCCGTTAGTGACAGACTGCTGCTGGGTCTTACTAGACCCAGCACAGCCTTATTAGTGACAATCGTCACTATGAGAGGGCTGATTTCCTCTGTAACTGGGGCTGCTGTGCAACCCCAGTTACAGTGGAAAAACATGGTGTAAAAGAAAGAAAAAAAATATATAAAGTTCCCCAAAGGTCTTCTTTGACCTTTGGGGGACAGACCATAGTAATAAAAAAAGAATAAAGTAAAGTGCAAAAAAAATGTAAATAATAAATACACATAAAATACCCACCCAAAAAAAAAACCGTCCCCCCCCCCCGCCAATCATTATCGTAACGCTAGCGCTGACCCAATTACCCTAATATAGACATGTAATATATAAAGATTTACGGTAGACAATGACGATCACAAATAAAAGGTCTATTTTAGGGTAAGACTATGTTATTACCAAAAAAAAAAATAGCTGAAATGTAAAAAAGCTTACTTTTTTACTATTATTTTCAAACTTTATGAATAAAAATTCTAAAATAGCAAAAAAGGTGCGTATAAAAACGATAAAAAATTAAACCTGCATTGTCTATGGAAAAAACGTCACAAAAATCACGTCGTTAGCCCAACAAATAAAAAAGTTAGAGCCATTTAACTAACACGTGCTAAAAATGGCTAAACGGTGTCTGGTCCTGAAGGCGCAAAATAGAGCAAAAGACATGTATAGGGGATAGTCAGAGGTTAGTCATGGAGAAGTTCAGGGGACTTTCAGTCCCCCGTTCTCCCTATCGCTGCCAGAGATCACACATGTATCCCCTGTCCTGTGGAGATCCTGTGGAGAGGGGATACATGTATTTTGTAGGACACACTGTAGGTCGCATTTTTTTGGGAGGGGGGACGCTGTATGGCGTTCCCTACAGGGGGAGGGGGGAACGCTGTATGGCGTTCCCTACGGGGGGCTGTATGGCGTTCTCTACAGGGGGGGCTGTATGGCGTTCCCTACAGGGGGGGGGCTGTATGGCGTTCTCTACAGGGGGGCTGTATGGCGTTCTCTACAGGGGGATGTATGGCGCTATCTACAGAGGGGGGGCTGTA
The DNA here is from genome assembly GCF_050947455.1 of Rhinoderma darwinii. Lineage (NCBI taxonomy): Eukaryota > Metazoa > Chordata > Amphibia > Anura > Rhinodermatidae > Rhinoderma > Rhinoderma darwinii. The sequence goes on along the minus strand of NC_134698.1, from coordinate 80,030,377 downwards.
TGGCGTTATCTACAGGGGGGGCTGTAAAAAAGGCACTATCTACAAGGGGGGGGGGTTGTGTGACACCCAGGGGAGGGGGGGCCCCAGTCAAAAGTTTGCTATGGGGCCCAGTCTTTCCTAGTTACGCCCCTGATTATGACCTAGTCTGTCCTTGCATTATGACCCAGTCTGTCCTTGCATTATGACCCAGTCTGTCCTTGCATTATGACCCAGTCTGTCCTTGCATTATGACCCAGTCTGTCCTTGCATTATGACCCAGTCTGTCCTTGCATTATGACCCAGTCTGTCCTTGCATTATGACCCAGTCTGTCCTTGCATTATGACCCAGTCTGTCCTTGCATTATGACCCAGTCTGTCCTTGCATTATGACCCAGTCTGTCCTTGCATTATGACCCAGTCTGTCCTTGTATTATGACCCAGTCTGTCCTTGCATTATGACCCAGTCTGTCCTTGCATTATGACCCAGTCTGTCCTTGCATTATGACCCAGTCTGTCCTTGCATTATGACCCAGTCTGTCCTTGCATTATGACCCAGTCTGTCCTTGCATTATACAGACAGCCCATTTATTTAATTGGATACCATGTAATACTTCACCCCCCCCCTGTGGTGGTGCTGTAGAAGTATTGATCACTTACTACCAGGTTCCCCCACAGATTACAGCTGAACACTGGGGGTCCCAGCAGGATTATAATGGCCAAATTGCCTTCATATAGAAATATAGGTAGAAAAAAAAGGTTTTAAATGTATCCATACCCTTTCCTTTCATCCACTTCCACTCCTGTTCCTTGGTTAAACTTGATGGACATAGGTCTTTTACTATGTAAATTCAATGTCTACTGTACTGCTGGAGACAAGATAGCTAGGATATCATTGCGGACACAGACTTTACATTGTTTTTGTTGTCTAGCATTTTCTGGTGTTTGGGACGAGGTGACAAGGAAGTTGCAGGGAAGCTGCATACGGTCCCTTTTCCTGAAGACTTTTTTGGTCATTTTAGCTTTGCTCATCGCTGTTACCGTAAAGCACGTACATCCCGCTGCAATGCCTATAAAGCCAATGATGTTAGAATGTGTGTCTCCAATATGACCGCTCCCAAATAAGTCTTTCAAAATTAAATTATGGAAAAGTAAAAATAGTTAAAGGGGTTTTCCACCACCGGACAACTGATGACCTTTCCACCCCCCGGGCAAATGATGACCTTTCCACCGGATAGGTCACCAATATATCATTGGTACAGGTCCAACACCCGGACCCCGCACCGATCAGCCGCTCCTGCTGCCTGCGGGCACTGGATGTTATTGACCACTGTACGTTGCATAGCGGCCGTGCTGCCGAACTGCAGCTCTGCTCCTATTCACTTGCAGTACTGCAGATCGGCCACTATTCCATAACCGGAGCCAAATGCTTCCGACATGGGCGTCTGGTGCCCGGAGGCAGCCGTAGCGGCTGATCGGTGCGGGGTCCCTGTGTCGGACCCCCACAGATCTTGTACTGATGACCTATCCGATGGATAGTTCATCAGTTGTCCAGTCGTGGACAACCCCTTTAACATTTATACAAGTAATTAAATTTGGCCCTTTTAAAATATTCTAATTGAATAAATAATTCAAACTTTTTTTTATATAAAATAACCCCTTTAAGTGTATATTAATAATGGATCCTGATTGAACTCTGTATATTTCTATTTATTTTTGGTGTTTGTGAACCTTTACTTTATTAAATACTTTTTCAGAACAAGGAGAGCAATTCCATTTGTCTGAGCATTTGTCAATATAAACTATGTTCTCTCTGCTCGGCATGTGAATATTTTCATAATGCCCTAAATACGCCGTCAAAACAACAACACGGACAGTAATGCCAATGGCTCATTTTAGATTTGATAGCGGAGGAACAAAACCTTTGTGCGGAAGAAAATGACTTGTGATTGTTTGCAGAATACAAGTCTTACTGAAACTCCAGTTCTCATACAATTGATTTAAATACCTTGTCTGTGTAGAGCACAATCTGCACCGTGGAAATTGACAGCAGATAATCTCCAATAATTTCACCCCATACCTGCATTTGTATTAATCTCTATAGGCTAAGAATAAAAAAATAAACAGATTAAAAAAAATAAAAATAAATGAATAAAGAAATAACATAAATAAATTACAACTATTAACAATAAAATAAAAAATAATTATAAAAAATAAAACATCAGCAATAGAATAAAATAGATAATTAAAAAAAAAATGTAAATAAAAAAATAAAATAAATGCACATAAAATAATAATAATAATAATAATAATAATAATAATAAAAAAAATGTATACAAAAAAAATAAATACACATAGAAAAAGGAATAATATCAGTATCAGTAGTGTCCAGAGTGTTCTTTTTACTGTACTTTATGTCTGTTATTATGTGTGTCACTATGTGCGTGTGTTTTTATGTGTTTTTATGTGCATCTGTGTGAGACGAACTCTAGCTGGCGGCCGTGGCTCTTGTGCTCCCACTCGTCGGCCACGGCGCTCACAGACGCCGCCGGTCACAGCGGTCTATTTAAAGGGAAATTCTGCCTGACGGTCTTGCTTAATGTTCATTTTTCTGAACTCTCTTACTTGTGTTTTGACCCTGACCTTGGCCTTAGCCTTGTCCCTTAAGATTTGCCGCCTGGTACTTGTAGTTCGACTTCGTGGTTTAGACTCTATCTCATCTGATCACATCTTCATCTTATCCATTCACCTTTTCGTATCCTGACCGCCAGGGGCGTAACTAGGAAAGACTGGGCCCCATAGCAAACTTTTGACTGGGCCCCCCCCCCCCCCTCTGCTGGGTATCACACAACCCCCCCCCCCCTTGTAGATAGTGCCTCCCTATAGATTCCACCACACAGCGCCCCCCTATAGATAGCACCATACACAGCCCCCTGTAGATAACGCCATACAGACCCCCTCTGTAGATAACGCCATACAGCCCCCTCTGTAGATTACGCCATACAGCCCCCCCCCCCAAAAAAAAAGCGGCCTATAGTTTGTCCTACAAAAGACATGCATCCCCTATCCACAGGATAGGGGATACATGTGTGATCGCTGGCAGCGATAAGGAGACCGAAAGTTCCCCGAAGTTCTCCATGACTAACCTCGGACTTCTGGCGTCTGCGCAGTTTAATAACAATGAAAGCAGCGCTGGTCACGCATGCGCACAAGCACGACCGGTGCGCAAGTCATTTCCATGGAGCTGCAGACAGACTACGGAAGTCCGAGGTTTGCCATGGAGAACTTAGGGGGGACTTTCGGTCCCCCGTTCTCCCTATCGCTGGGCGTCCCAGCGATCCCACATGTATCCCTATCCTGTGGTTAGGGGATGCATGTCTTTTGTAGGAACAACCCCTTCAGTGGCGTCTCGCTGTAGCAGCCATAGCGGCTGCTAGCGGAGCCTGCGGCCATGGGAGGGGCCGTGCCGGCGGGTGGCACGGGCCCCCTCATGCTGCAGGCCCCGTAGAAGTCGCTACGGCTGCTATAGCGGTAGTTACGCCACTGCGCATAGGTTTGTACGGCGTAAAACTACAGCTCCCAGCATGGCCGAAACAATGATAGGGATATGCTGGGAGATGCGGTTTCACAAAAAAAAATCATACCACCATCATCTCGCTGCAGATCATACAGTGACTACAATACTGATTAGAGGCAGAATAAACATTTACATTAAGTGACTCACCGGTGACGTCTCAGATTCTAGTTATTTTCTTCTCACTCCGGTTCAGACATCTATGATGGATTTCTCCCGGCCATGACCCATTTCTGCAGTTTTCCGTTTAGATGTCTTCAGCTTCTCACTTTTAAAACATTTATGCACCTGTAAACAAAGTTAAAATTCTCAACACCTCTAAATATAACTGTCACACACACACACACCGTGCCCCCTGTAGATAGTGCCCCCTGTAGATAGTGACCTACATAGAAGCCCCTGTAGATAGTGCCCACATATGGACTCCAGAGCTGCAAGGCAATAGTGCTAACCACTGAGCCACCGTGCTGCCCTACATATAGCTTCCCCTATAGTTAGTGCTCCACGTATAGCCCACCTCTGTAGATATTGTCCCACATATAGCCCACCCCTGTAGACTGCGCACTACATATAGCCACCCTGTTGCTAGTGCCCCACAGGTAACCCACCCCTGTATATAGTGTCCCACACATAGCCCACCCCTATAGAAAGTACCCTAAAAAATAGCTCCCCTATAGATAGTGCTCTACATATAGCCCACCCCTGTATAGTGTCTCACATATACTGCCCCACATATAGACCCCCCTGTAGATAGTGGCCCACATCCCCACATACAGACCTCCCCTGTAGCTAGTGCCCCACATATAGACCCCCCCCTGTATATAGTGGCCCACATATAGACCCCCCTGTATATAGTGGCCCCCACCCCCACATATAGACCCCCCTGTAGCTACTGCCCCACATATAGACCCCCCTATATATAATAGCCCACATAAAGACGACCCCCCCTGTAGATAGACCCCCCCCACTATAGATAATGCCATTCACATTTTTATGAGGAAAAAAATATATAAAGTTGACATACTCACATTCTCCGGTTCCCACGCTGTTCACTGGCGATGCAGACATGCTCTCTTCTGAGCATGTCTGCAGGAGCTGAACGAGCGTCCTCCAATGACGCTGATTGGCGGGGCAGAATGACTTGCCCCGCCAATCAGCACCTTCCAAGCATGGAAGCGGCGCGATGATGTCATCGCGCCGCTAGCCAATCAGTGTCATTGTAAGGCACTGGATGGTCAGGCACGGAACATGCCCGGCCATTCAGTGCTAATACATGTATTTGGCTGCCGCTAGCACCGGGGCCCCCTCCGGTGCTAGCGACACCTACAGGCATGAGAGTGCCTGTGTAAGGCTCGTCGGCGCGGGCCCCACAGTAGCGGTGCTACCCCTGTAGCAGCCATAACGGCTGCTAGCGGCGCCACCGGGCATTTGGGAGGGCGTGTCGGCTGGCGGCACGGGCCCCCTCAAGCCCCGGGCCCCGTAGCAGCCGCTACTGCTGCTACCGCGGTAGTTACGCCACTGCTGACCGCTATCCTGATGATGACCCTCGGCTCTGTTCCTGACTTTGCTTGTGATCCTGCTCCTGACATCCCTAGTGACGCATCCGCTGCCAATCGGTGACTACTCTAAGGATCGCAAACTAGAAATCTGACGGGAAAGACCAGACCTCATTGTGGGAGTTAAGGGTGAAGAATGGGGAGGGTCCTGAGTTCCTCAGACTCCGCACTTCAGTTTAGCCAGCGACAAACGGATTGTGTCTGAAGGGTCCACTAGTGTGAGAAACTTTACATCTGCATGTCATTCTAGTCAACAGTCTCGCTTTTCATGGGACTGTCTTATAAATTTTACCTCAATAGGGGTGGAGTTTATGCAAATTAGTATTAATAGGTGTGTTTCTGGTCAGTTCTGGGTGGAGCTTAATATGTGTGTGTGTGTGTGTGTGTGTGTGTTTTTGTCTCTATGTGTGTGTCTAGATTATGTAATGTGTATTGTGTGTATGTATGCATTTATATGTGAGTGTGAGCAGATTTTTGTCTGTCTACGTGTGTGTTAGTGTGTGATTGTGTGTGAATCTGTGTCTACATGTGTGTCTGTGTATCTTTGTATGTCTATGTATTATACCGTTATTTTGTTAGACTTCTATATATTACATATTTGCAGAAATTCATCGGTAAAATGTTCAAATCCTGATTTAATAGCTGGAATCTTAATGGATATTTAAAGAGAAGCGAAGGTAAAAGTGAATGTTTTATTTATCATATTTTTTAATAAGAAAGACAGGAGGTTGAATTATCCCAAAGCCCTCATAACGGTAGAGACGTGCATTATTCATAGCCCCAAATCAGAATTTCTCTGGGTACATTATATTAAACTAACTGTAATAAATGTTCCTGCTTATTCAGCTTCTTGGTATTCCTGGAGGGTCAGCAGCGCGTTCAGTGGAACATGTCTAAATCTCTACTCCAGAAATCCCGCAGTCCCCGGACCAATACGTTACGGGATTATCTGATTTTTCTGTATTATTGGATGTTAAACGTGATCACATATCATCTCTAGCACCTCTCCTAGACATTTCTTATGCCTCTTGATGCTGACCTGCCAGTTACTCACCTGATGCTCTGGCATTTTATACCTCAGCACACCCCACACCCACCACAACTACAAAGGTTCGCTTACTTCTGGACTAAAAAAACTTTTCATGAATTTAATGTATGCATTTTGAATATGTATATATATCTATATCTATATATATATATATATATATATATATTATTATTATTATTACAAATTATTAAGTCAATATGTAAATGTTTTTAGAAAACGAATACATATTACTTGCAATACCATGACTGACCACACGGGCACTGCAGTTCTCCTGTAAGAAGGAGCCTGTAGTGTAGCAGCAGAAGAAGGGCAGTTGGAAGGAAGTAAGGCATGACTGCAAGATTAGACTACACACATTATTTGTAGTCTGTAACCATGGAAACACACAGCTTTGCTTTGTAGCTGTAGACATAAAACAGGTTTAATCAAGATGCTTACATTTTTATTTTATCTGCATTAGAGCAGTTCAAAAATCGCTGTAAGACTGGACATACCTCTTAGGGTATGTGCACACACACTAATTACGTCCGTAATTGACGGACGTATTTCGGCCGTAAGTACCGGACCGAACACAGTGCAGGGAGCCGGGCTCCTAGCATCATACTTATGTACGATGCTAGGAGTCCCTGCCTCGCTGCAGGACAACTGTCACGTACTGTTCAGTACGTGACAGTTGTCCTGCAGCGAGGCAGGGACTCCTAGCATCGTACATAAGTATGATGCTAGGAGCCCGGCTCCCTGCACTGTGTTCGGTCCGGTACTTGCGGCCGAAATACGTCCGTCAATTACGGACGTAATTAGTGTGTGTGCACATACCCTTAAAGTGAATGTAAACCTATTTAATATACAAATGTTAGGTCCAAAACTATGTACGTTTTTTTTTCAGCGCCAACAAATTCCAAAGTGCTTGACAGAGACTACCGACACTCACAGATGTCCCCATAATTCCCTATCTTAAACACCCAGAAGGACCAATAAACATACCAGTCATTTTTTATTTATTTTTTTCAGACTATAGGAGAATACCAAAGTATCCCCATGCAAACACAGGAAGGACATACAGACTACATAGAGTTAAAAAGCAAAAAACATTCTGGTTTCCTGCATCCACCACTAGGGGAACCTTTGGAGCTTACTGCATATTGTTATGTACATTGAACTTAAAATAAAAAAATAAAAAAATAGCTGTCTTCAGTCAGCTCCTATGCTCCTATGCTCCCCCTAGTGGTGGCTGCAAAAACACAGAATTGTGTCATTTAGCACTATGTTTATGCTGATAATTTGGACCTCTATATCAGAAATTAATCAGGACAGAATTTTGGACCTAATCAGATAAAAAAAATAAGTAACATAAAACGATGTAAGGGCAACTAACACAGTTTCTAAAGAAGGAATAAAATGCCACTATATTAGGTAGTCACAGAGTCAGATGTTTTGGCAAGGAATGCAACAATGGCTACATAAATTTGCAATATTAAAATATTAAAATGCATCTACACACTGGGTTTCATGGGATCCTGCTCTAGAAAAGTTTTATAATTAAGCACCAGTGAAATATGGGAGTTGTTTCTGCATATTAATTCCATTCCGACATAACTTTCTTTCTATTAAGCAACTTGTCAAAGTTTTAAAAACGAATTTGGCCAAGGAGCCGGCATCTCTTCATCATCAGTCCGGAAAAAAAAGGAGGATTTAAAAGCAGTTTAAAATGCCATATTGCCTCTTAGAATGTAATTTATAGTGTTATACATCATGAGCAGAGGCTTTGTAATTTATGGGACTGTACTCGGTCTACCTATAAATCATGGACTGTCGGCAAAATACTGAAGGAGCAAGCAAAGAATTGAAGCTTGGCTTCTCTTCCTCCCAAGTGGTGCTCAGATGCATTCACACTACATTGACAAATTTTCTTTGCCCCATTTTTCATATTCAACAAGCGACAAAGCTATAGAGATGGGGGCTGTCCAAGCCGGATGTCTGAGTCCAAGATTTATTACATTGCACAATTGAATCATTGACGTTCTAAGCGACAATACCAGGTTGATATTATCTCGCTGAGACCCAATATATAACCTGAAACAATTACAAAAAGTTATACGTTTGAGGAAAAGACCAGGATTTGACAATTTATCATCCATTCTTTTGCTCACCTCTCCCCGCTCCAGCGCCATGACACTGCTCTTGGCCACCAGTGCTCTCAACTCAACCACGTCTCTCTGGCGACCTGCCCGCTCCGATGATGTCAGGGAGTGGCATCATTAAAACAGCGGATCTGTGAATACAGTACATAGATTATTCTGAGATAATTTACTTGTGATTTGACCAGGACTCTGACCCTTACCTTGATCTTAGCCATATATCTTCTTCCTTCATCTTGCACCTTAGGTATAGTCACCAGTCACCAGATACTTGTAGTTCAACCACCAGGTTTTGATCCTGGCCCGTGTTCTGGTTCAGTCTTTGTCTCATCTACTAGCTTATCGAGTCTTGAATGTTCTCCCGGTATTGACTTCTGGCTTAGTTCCTGACTTCATCTAGATCCAAGCAGCTTACCAACATCAATCGGTGACTATTTTGGGGACAGTGACCTGGAAATCAGACCAGAAAAGTCCAAAACGAGCAAGCACCTAAACAATTGAGGATCAAGCATCCACTAACACATTGAGAACTGTAACACATTGCCTATTTATAATAGAGACAAGGGTAATTTGGGTATGGGTATTTAAAACAGGTGTCCAGTTGTATGTAAATAAGGCTCAAAGGGGTTGTCCGGAAAGATAACTTAGGTCCGGTATCTAAAATCCCTGGTGATCAGCATAACTTGCATGCGACTGCACATCTTTCCTGCAGCAGCCGCTACAGGAGAAATGTGGTATTACATGGTGCTTATACAAAGGAATTGACAACAATTGAATTCATTCCCACAGTCCTCCAAAGTGGGAGCTGCTTTTTAACTAATAAAGTCGGGTCCCTTATGATGGCCATATGAACTACATAGAGGTTGTCCTAATAAGAAAACCCCATTAATCATTGTATAATGAAAATCTTTGCAACTTTCTAATAAACTTTTTCTTCAAACTCTCACTATTTTCAAGATACTTGCGATCACTGAATGGAAACAGGATGAAAACTCTTCTTGACCCAGTCCTGTTTACACAGCTGACGATTTGTACGAATATTTTTTTTTAAGTGTTTGTAATTAGTGTAGGCGATCCTCTGTGAGCTATATATAGACTGCAGCTGTGTGAGCAGGACTAAGTTAGGCTGGATTCACACGAGCATGTTATGTCCGTAATGGACGGAACGTATTTCGGCCGCAAGTCCCGGACCGAACTGTCCCGTACTGAATTCATGATTACAGTACGGGACAGTTGTCCGGCAGCGAGGCAGGGGATCCTAGCGTCGTACATAACTATGATGCTAGGAGCCCGGCTCCCTGCACTGTGTTCGGTCCGGGACTTGCGGCCGAAATACGTTCCGTCCATTACGGACGTAACACGCTCGTGTGAATCCAGCCTTAGGATGAGTTTTCAGTATCCGAATGTAATCAATGAATATTTCCAAACACAGAAAATAGACAGACATATAGATAGATAGATAGATAGATAGATAGATAGATAGATAGATAGATAGATAGATAGATAGATAGATAGATAGATAGATAGATAGATAGATAGATAGATAGATAGATATGAGATAGATAGATAGATAGATAGATAGATAGATAGATAGATAGATAGATAGATAGATAGATAGTGGATTAATGTCAGTGAGTGTTTCTCATAGACAGGAGAAGAATACATAGTAAGGCTATGTTCACACGGGGTATTTTGCCGAGTTTTTTGACGCGGAAACCGCGTCGCAAAACTCGGCAAAAACGGCCCGAGAACGCCTCCCATTGATTTCAATGGGAGGCGTCGGCGTCTTTTTCCCGCGAGCAGTAAAACTGCCTCGCGGGAAAAAGAAGCGACATGCCCTATCTTCGGGCGCTTCCGCCTCTGACCTCCCATTGACTTCAATGGGAGGCAGGAGAAAGCGTATTTCTCGCTGTTTTATGCCCGCGGCGCTCAATGGCCGCGGGCGAAAAACGGCGCGGTAATCGCCGCGAAAATCGGCGTGCAGGGAGAGGAATATCTGCCTCAAAGTTCCAAACTGAATTTTGAGGCAGATATTCCTCCCCCAAAATACTCCGTGTGAACATAGCCTAAGATCTACAATGATTTGATAGGGGGATAGATTTTAGAGAGGGTTTGGAGTCAGTCAGTGTCTTTGTGTTAAAATAAATAAATAGAGTAAAAAGCCATTGATTCTTCACTTTCCAGGACGATCAAGCACACTGTCACTGGCACGTGTAGTCATGGCGGTTTAAGTGGTGAAAAAAGCTAAATTACCGACGTTCTGACTCCATCTTGGTTTTGACTATCTACCCTCTAACACCCCCCCCCCCCCCATACTCATCTAGATCTCCCTGTCTCACCTCTTATCTTGTCTCTACCTCATTGTGCATCCTTCTTATCTTGGCTCCTGCAGCACTCCTTATCATGAGTGTTCTGTATTCAATTTCCTCTTTCATCTTCTTCTTATTTCATATATTCTATTGTTTAGTAGCATGCCACAATTGTTTCCATAATTGCTCTTTTTTATGTACATTTTAAGGCTTTTTGAACAACTTTGTTACTGAAATGACATTTTTATTATGTTTTTCCTAATGTGGATAGCACACTGGTCTGTGATATATAATTATACAAGTGGCCTTTTAGTTTATATATATATATATATATATATATATATATATATATATATATATATATATAGAAGAGATCTATTTAGACATTTTTTGTATTTTTTGTTTCGGCAGGCGAGGTCACATATTTTTTTAAGGGGGCATACTTTTATTTTTACTTAAATGTCCTTTTTTTCATTTTTTTCTTTCTTTCTTTCTTTCTTTCTTTCTTTCTTTTAGTAAATGTTCCCTTCATCACCTCTTTGGAAATATGTTGACATCCAGATCTACTCCACTGTTATTATTTTCTCTTTCACAAACAGCAATTCTCTGTTTTATTTTTATCTGCGCTGGTCAGAGCGAACAAGAATATAATAGTAATTGTCATGTTCTAAATAACATCAAATACAGCACTCGCTCTAAAAGCTGCAGATGTCTTAGAAATGGAAAAGCAAAAATGGCAGAAGCCGTTGTTTACAGAGACCAGTTGATGTCCATTCATCTCATCTGTGGCTCGGAATTCAACTAAAAAAGTATTGAATTTGGGTTATTACAAACAAACTTTTCCAAAGGTATTCTAAGGTCCGCACAACTTAAAAAAAAGTGGAAATAAGCAATATTCACACTACCCTACGTCTCAATGCAAAATTTGTTACATGGCACCCGACCATCAAATTTCATATGTAGCACTGCTCTTCTCATATGGGGCAAAGAGACCTTGCGGGCTCTCCAGGGTGTGTATTGCAACCTCTGTACCCGATAACTATGCCAATAGCTATTCCAAAAGGCCTCATAGATGGTTAGTCGCTGACATACGCAGTGTTGGTTACTACATTTTTATAAAAAGATAAAGCTTACAATTTATTATGATTATTTTATATTATTATTTCATATTCTTATTAGATTTTTAATGTAATGTTAAAGAGAAATGCCCTATTAAAGGTCAATCTTTGTAAGCTATATACACATCGCTGATAGTCATATACATTTTTATAGGGTCTGTACTTTTGTTAACATTTTCCTGACCAAAGGCGTAATTTATTTCAGACCGAGACCAAAAAATTAAGTCAGTCCCCAAATCAGACCCCTAATTTATTTCAGACCCCAGATTAGCTCAGTCTAAAATAAATTAAACTCAGACCCCAGACCAGAAATATTTATTTACTAACCACAACTCACTCTCGTCTGGGAGATGCTGCACAACAGTTCCTGATGTTAGCCAGGATCCAGACTGTAACGCCCATGGCCACAGACCGTCAGGATTACTCACCCCCCTGATGGCCGCAGCCATGGATCTGTGAGCGCTGACCCACATCTACTCCTCAGGAGACACCAGAGCTCACTTCCGCTTCGTTCTGCAGTGCCCCATAGGGTGCGTGCGCACATGAAGAAAATCAGTAATTAGCCCATACTCACCCTGGACTATAAGAAGGGCCCTGCCCCATCCTTCATGGCCTGAGCATTGTTGTGTTTACCCATGTTAGTCTTTGCAAATGGTCCCTTTGTGTTCTCCAGTTCCCAGTGTTCCCATACCTGCTACCTGTATCCTGTATCCCGTGCTACCTTGTTCCTGTACCTTAGAGAGTTGGAGTCGTGTTGTGCCACCGTTCTCGTTTGCTGTGTTACACCACATCTGGTGTCTGCTGCCAAGGTCCCATCCGAGCCTAACCATCGCTACTGTCTGAACTACCACAGGTACAATTACTCGGACTATAGACATTGACTTGGTACACTGGGTGGCCAGCTGCTATCCCGCTACGGCGATACGGCCCAGTGGGTCCACATACCTACAGAACGTGACATAGACCATGTGTGACCGGCCCAAAATAATTGATATGGTAGGCCCCCCTACCGTAAGCCTAATAAAAAATGGGACCATTGTGATCCCTACAGTTATATCTTTGTCCTGTGGCATTTGAACATACCAATAAAAAAAATTCTAATTTTTGTAATTTTTTGTTTTTGTCATCTGCTTTAGAAAATGGAAATTAAAAATAAAACAATCAGCTATAAAATACTGTAAAATTCCTTCTCTAAGCCGACATCTGTCCTTAAATGAGGCGTGAAGAATTTGTGGCAAATGGTCCAATTTCACTGGGATTATCGACTGACTAGACTTGTGGGTATTATATACAGTAATTCAAGTATTCCGCTCCAGCTGTAAAAGCAATTAAGATGACTTTCAAAGATTGGCATATCCACCTCTTTTTAGCGCACTTCACTCTAGTACTAGAAAGAAGCAGGAGCTTTTAACAGGTTCATTGAACAGCAATCAAAAGTGGCAAGGCCAACCAAAGGGACAACCAACTCAATAGATTAGTATTTGATTGGCTGGTGCGCTCGTCTGACACTCATAATGTGACGGACCCAAAGCAAGAGGACACAGGTAATTTCCACTTTTTTATTTTCGTTCAAAAGGTTGTATGATAAATTCACCTTCTCTAGTTAATATTCCGTTATCGGCTAAAAGAATAATTTATAACGTGACCAGTGTCCTCTACTATCTCAACTCTCCTTTATATATTGTGTATTTCTTTCATTTGTATTTTTAATTTTCTGTTTTGAACAAAACCACCATCAGCCCTAAAATATCTAGAAATTGCTAAAATATTAGCAAAAGAGACTACACAAATAAGAAAAAAATGTCTTAAGCTTTCTGATGAGAGGATTATTCTTACTAATGAGAAAGCTACAAAAAATAACAAGAAGAAATAGGAATTTGTGAGTAGTTATTGTAAATTGTTTCAATCAGTTGGATATAATTATTATAATACTGCCCCCTATATACAAGAATATAACTACTATAACACTGCTCCTATATACAAGAATATAACTACTATAATACTGCCCCCTATATACAAGAATATAACTACTATAATACTGCCCCTATATACAAGAATATAACTACTATAATACTGCCCCCTATATACAAGAATATAACTACTATAATACTGCTCCCTATATACAAGAGTATAACTACTATAATACTGCCCCCTATATACAAGAATATAACTACTATAATACTGCTCCCTATATACAAGAGTATAACTACTATAATACTGCCTCCTATATACAAGAATATAACTACTATAATACTGCCCCCTATATACAAGAATATAACTACTATAATACTGCTCCCTATATACAAGAATATAACTACTATAATACTGCCCCCTATATACAAGAATATAACTACTATAATACTGCTCCCTATATACAAGAGTATAACTACTATAATACTGCTCCCTATATACAAGAATATAACTACTATAATACTGCCCCCTATATACAAGAATATAACTACTATAATACTGCTCCCTATATACAAGAGTATAACTACTATAATACTGCTCCCTATATACAAGAATATAACTACTATAATACTTCCCCTATATACAAGAATATAACTACTATAATACTGCCACTATATACAACAATATAACTACTATAATACTGCCCCTATATACAAGAATATAACTACTATAATACTGCCCCCTATATACAAGAATATAACTACTATAATACTGCTCCCTATATACAAGAGTATAACTACTATAATACTGCCCCTATATACAAGAATATAACTAGAATAATACTGCCCCCTATATACAAGAATATAACTACTATAATACTGCCCCCTATATACAAGACTATAACGACTATAATACTGCCCCTATATACAAGACTATAACTACTATAATACTGCTTCCTATGTACAAGACTATAATTACTATAATACTGCCCTCTATATACAAGAATATAACTACTATAATACTGCCCCTATATACAAGAATATAACTACTATAATACTGCTCCTATATACAAGAATATAACTACTATAATACTGCTCCTATATACAAGAATATAACTACTATAATACTACCCCCTATATACAAGAATATAACTACTATAATACTACCCCCTATATACAAGAATATAACTACTATAATACTACCCCCTATATACAGGAATATAACTACTATAATACTGCCCCCTGTATACAAGAATATAACTACTATAATACTGCTCCTATATACAAGAATATACCTACTATAATACTGCTCCTATATACAAGAATATAACTACTATAATACTGCCCCTATATACAAGAATATAACTACTATAATACTGCCCCCTATGTACAAGAATATAACTACTATAATACTGCCCCTATATACAAGAATATAACTAGAATAATACTGCCCCCTATATACAAGAATATAACTACTATAATACTGCCCCTATATACAAGACTATAACTACTATAATACTGCTTCCTATGTACAAGACTATAATTACTATAATACTGCCCTCTATATACAAGAATATAACTACTATAATACTGCCCCTATATACAAGAATATAACTACTATAATACTGCTCCTATATACAAGAATATAACTACTATAATACTGCTCCTATATACAAGAATATAACTACTATAATACTACCCCCTATATACAAGAATATAACTACTATAATACTACCCCCTATATACAAGAATATAACTACTATAATACTACCCCCTATATACAGGAATATAACTACTATAATACTGCCCCCTGTATACAAGAATATAACTACTATAATACTGCTCCTATATACAAGAATATAACTACTAAAATACTGCCCCCCTATATACAAGAATATAACTACTATAATACTGCCCCCTATGTACAAGAATATAACTACTATAATACTGCCCCTATGTACAAGAATATAAGTACTATAATACAGCCCCTATATAAAAAGAATATAGCTACTATAATGCTGCCCCCTATATACAAGAATATAACTACTATAATGCTGCCCCCTATATACAAGAATATAACTATTATAATACTGCTCCTATATACAAGAATATAACAACTATAATACTGCTCCTATATACAAGAATATAACTATTATAATACTGCTCTCTATATACAAGAATATAACTACTATAATACTGCCCTCTATAAACAAGAATATAACTACTATAATACTGCCCCTATATACAAGAATATAACTACTATAATACTGCTCCCCATATACAAGAATATAAGTACTATAATACTGCCCCTTATATACAAGAATATAACTACTATAATACTGCTCCTATATACCAGAATATAACTACTATAATACTGCTCTTATACACAAGAATATAATTACTATAATACTGCCCCTATATACAAGAATATAACTACTATAATACTGCTCCTATATACAAGAATATAACTACTATAATACTGCCCCCTATATACAAGAATATAACTACTATAATACTGCTCCTATATACAAGAATATAACTACTATAATACTGCTCCTATATACAAGAATATAACTACTATAATACTGCCCCCTATGTACAAGAATATAACTACTATAATACTGGCCCTATATACAAGAATATAACTACTATAATACTTCTTCTATATACAAGAATATAACTACTATAATACTGCCCCCTATATACAAGAATATAACTACTATAATACTGCCCCCTTTATATAAGAATAGAACTACTCTAATACTGATCCCTATATACAAGAATATAACTACTATAATACTGCTCCTATATACAAGAATATAACTACTATAAGGGCATGACCACACGTGGCGGATTTCCTCCGCAACTGTCCGCATCAATGCCGCACAGAATCTGCGTTGCAGATTCTGCTGCGGATCTGCACAAAATGTGCAGTAAATTGATGCGGACTAGCTGCTGCGGACTGCGGGAAAAGTGCTTCCCTTCTCCCTATCAGTGCAGGATAGAGAGAAGGGACAGCACTTTCCCTAGTGAAAGTAAACGAAGTTCATACTTACCGCCCGTTGTCTTGGTGACGCGTCCCTCTTTCGGCATCCAGCCCGACCTCCCTGGATGACGCGCCAGTCCATGTGACCGCTGCAGCCTGTGCTTGGCCTGTGATTGGCTGCAGCCGTCACTTAGACTGAAACGTCATCCTGGGAGGGCGGACTGGAGACAGAAGCAGGGAGTTCTCGGTAAGTTTGAACTTATATTTTTTTACAGGTTGCTGTATATTGTGATCGGTAGTCACTGTCCAGGGTGCAGAAACAGTTACTGCCGATCGCTTAACTCTTTCAGCACCCTGTACAGTGACTATTTACAGACGTCTCCTAGCAACGCTCCCGTCATTACGGGAGCCCCATTGACTTCCTCAGTCTGGCTGTAGACCTAGAAATACATAGGTCCAGCCAGAATGAAGAAATGTCATGGCAAAAAAACAAGACGCATCCGCAGCACACATAACATGTGCATGACAGCTGCGGACTTCATTGCGGAATTTAGAATCTCCATTGAAGTCAATGGAGAAATTCCGCCATGAGTCCGCCACTGCTCCGCAACAGACAGAGCATGCTGCGGACACCAAATTCCGCTCCGCAGCCTATGCTCCGCAGCGGAATTTTACGCCTCGTCTAAACGAACACTGCTAAATTAAAGTGTAAGTCAATGGACAAACGGCTCCGCTGCGGATTAACGCTGCGGAGTGTCCGCAGCGGAATTTAAGTGAAATTCCGCCACGTGTGAACCCAGCCTAATACTTCCCCCTATATACAAGAATATAACTACTATAATTCTGCTCGTATATACAAGAATATAATTACTATAATACTGCTCCTATATACAAGAATATAACTACTATAATACTGCTCCTATATACAAGAATATAACTACTATAATACTGCCCCTATATACAAGAATATAACTACTATAATACTGCCCCTATATACAAGAATATAACTACTATAATACTGCCCCTATATACAAGAATATTACTATAATACTGCCCCCTATATACAAGACTATAATTACTATAATACTGCCCCCTATATACAAGAATATAACTACTATAATACTGCCCGTATATTCAAGAATATAACTACTATAATACTGCTCCTATATACAAGAATACAACTACTATAATACTGCTCCTATATACAAGAATATAACTACTATAATACTGCCCCTATATATAAGAATATAACTACTACAATACTGCTCCTATATACAAGAATATAACTACTATAATACTGCTACTATATACAAGAATATAACTACTATAATACTGCCCCCTATATACAAGAATATAACTATGATAATACTGTTCGTATATACAAGAATATAATTACTATAATACTGCTCCTATATACAAGAATATAACTACTATAATACTGCTCCTATATACAAGAATATAATTACTATAATACTGTTCCTATATACAAGAATATAACTATTATAATACTGCCCCTATATACAAGAATATAACGACTATAATACTGCCCCTATATACAAGAATATAACTACTATAATTACTGCCCCTATATACAAGAATATTACTATAATACTGACCCCTATATACAAGAATATAACTACTATAATACTGCCCCTATATACAAGAATATAACTACTATAATACTGCTCCTATATACAAGAATATAACTACTATAATACTGCTCCTATATACAAGAATATAAGTACTATAATACTGCCCTCTATATACAAGAATATAACTACTATAATACTGCCCCTATATACAAGAATATTACTACTATAATACTGCCACCCCTATATACAAGAATATAACTACTATAATACTGCCTCCTATATACAAGAATATAACTACTATAATACTGCCTCCTATATACAAGAATATAACTACTATAATACTGCCACTATATACAAGAATATAACTACTATAATACTGCTCCTATATACAAGAATATAACTACTATAATACTGCTCCTATATACAAGAATATAATTACTATAATACTGCTCCTATATACAAGAATATAACTACTATAATACTGCTCCTATATACAAGAATATAACTACTATAATACTGCCCCCTATATACAAGAATATAACTACTATAATACTGCCCCTATATAAAAGAATATAACTACTATAATACTGCTCCTATATACAAGAATATAACTACTATAATACTGCTCCTATATACAAGAATATAACTACTATAATACTGCCCCCTATATACAAGAATATAACTACTATAATACTGCCCCTATATACAAGAATATTACTACTATAATACTGCCACCCCTATATACAAGAATATAACTACTATAATACTGCCTCCTATATACAAGAATATAACTACTATAATACTGCCTCCTATATACAAGAATATAACTACTATAATACTGCCACTATATACAAGAATATAACTACTATAATACTGCTCCTATATACAAGAATATAACTACTATAATACTGCTCCTATATACAAGAATATAATTACTATAATACTGCTCCTATATACAAGAATATAACTACTATAATACTGCTCCTATATACAAGAATATAACTACTATAATACTGCCCCCTATATACAAGAATATAACTACTATAATACTGCCCCTATATAAAAGAATATAACTACTATAATACTGCTCCTATATACAAGAATATAACTACTATAATACTTCTTCTATATACAAGAATATAACTACTATAATACTGCCCCCTATATACAAGAATATAACTACTATAATACTGCCCCTATATACAAGAATATAACTACTATAATACTGCCCCTTATATACAAGAATATAACTACTATAATACTGCTCGTATATACAAGAATATAATTACTATAATACTGCCCCCTATATACAAGAATATAACTACTATAATACTGCCTCCTATATACAAGAATATAACTACTATAATACTGCCACTATATACAAGAATATAACTACTATAATACTGCCTCTATATACAAGAATATACATACTATAATACTGACCCTATATACAAGAATATAACTACTATAATACTGCTCCTATATACAAGAATATAACTACTATAATACTGCTCCTATATACAAGAATATAACTACTATAGTACTGCCCCCTATATATAAGAATATAACTACTATAATACTGCCCCCTATATACAAGAATATAACTACTATAATACTGCTCCTATATACAAGAATATAACTACTATAATACTGCTCCTATATACAAGAATATAACTACTATAATACTGCCCCTATATACAAGAATATAACTACTATAATACTGCTCCTATATACAAGAATATAACTACTATAATGCTGCTCCTATATACAAGAATATAACTACTATAATACTGCTCCTATATACAAGAATATAACTACTATAATACTACTTCTATATACAAGAATATAACTACTATAATACTGCCTCCCATATACAAGAATATAACTTCTATAATACTGCCCCCTATATACAAGAATATAACTACTATAATACTGCCCCTATATACAAGAATATAACTACTATAATACTGCCCCCTATATACAAGAATATAACTACTATAATACTGCTCCCTATATACAGGAATATAACTACTATAATACTGCCCCCTATGTACAAGAATATAGCTACTATAATACTGCTCCTATATACAAGAATATAACTACTATAATACTGCTCCTATATACAAGAATATAACTACTATAATACTACCCTCTATATACAAGAATATAACTACTATAATACTGCCCCTATATACAAGAATATAACTACTATAATACTGCTCCTATATACAAGAATATAACTACTATAATACTGCCTCCCATATACAAGAATATAACTTCTATAATACTGCCCCCTATATACAAGAATATAACTACTATAATACTGCTCCTATATACAAGACTATAACTACTATAATACTGCCCCCTATATACAAGAATATAACCACTATAATACTGCCTCCTATAAACAGGAATATAACTACTATAATACTGCCCTTATATACAAGAATATAACTACTATAATACTGCCCCCTATGTACAAGAATATAACTACTATAATACTGCTCCTATATACAAGAATATAACTACTATAATACTGGCCCTCCCATACTCCTGTGTTTGTCGTAACATTTTGTATTTTTTTATTTATGTATTTAGGTAACTGATGAGATTAGTGAAACCTGAACAGTTTACTCCTGTTTTTCCTACTTTCCTGCTCCTTGTTTGGCCCCTGTGGAATTTGATGCTTTCTATTTTTTATCATCATTATTATTTGACTTGTTCTTTTCTTGTAAATAAACACACATTTTAGAGTTAATTAACTATTTATACAGAACTGTATTAACATTGTAAACTTTCAGTGACAGAACATTTTACAAGTTGTAATATGGAAAAGAAATGTAAAACATCAGTAGTCAGTGACCTTTTTTCTTGGGGTTTTTTTTCAGCGAATTTTAAACTTGATTTTTGCTACTCCAAAAGTTAGAGCAGAGTATTTAAAGGGACCACAAAAATTATTATAAAGCCTTTGATGAATTCCTTACTAAATCTTGTCCCTTCTTGGGTTGTGTTTGTGCCTCGCTTAGTGAAATGTCTTTAATTAAACATGCAGTAATTAAAAAGTCTGACAATCCTTTAAGTGATAGCCGGAGAATTTGCGCTTCCATTATATTTTGGGCTCCTGGCCTTCCTGAAGATCCTCTATCTGTAGATTCAGACAGAAATAATGCGGCCACATTTGAGCTTAGTCTTTTTTATCTTAAGTCCACGAGTCTTATGATACTCTTAGTTCGGATCGTTGGACCCGCTGCTGGGCCGGGACTTGGGTTTATAAAAGGGACAATAAAATTATACCGCATTGCGGCCTTCTGAATGAAGCCTAAGACTGTGTGCACACATTAAATTTTTCGTTGCAGTTTTTGCTACAATTTTTAATGTCTTTTTGTAAAAATTATATTTCAATTTTGACTTAAAACATAATACAATTGTGGCAAAAACTGCACCAAAAGCGCAATGAACGAATACGGCCTTATAGAGTTTTCTATGACCATTTGATCATTTCAAATCTCTAATAATCTGGCACCTATGAGGTCCCATAGATAACGGATTAAAATAATTTTACTAACTAGGAATGTAATTTCGACCACAACATATAAGTTTTAACCTTTAAGGTAAAGCCTCCCTTTGACCTCCTTAATGAGGCTGTCCAGGCCTAGAAAAACATGGCTGCTTTCTTCCAAAATCAGCGCCATACCTGCTCACAGGTTGTGTGTGGGATTGCAGCTCAGTCCCATTGACTTTTACAGAGTTGGGCTGCAATTCCACACACAACAGTCAAGTGTTGTGCTGTTTTTGGAAGAAATTTATCTTGTACAACACAGTCACATCTTTCCCTTTTCTATGAGGTTTTATGAACGATAGAATGAATGACTTTTTGACTTCAGTGAGCTTGACCTGACTATCAGACTATGGGTAATGGGCTACTGGCTCCCGCTAGGTGGGAAACTTCATTTGTCACATTAAAAGTGATATGTTTTAAAGGAGGCTTATTATACACTAGGACAAATTCTGTGTGACCGTGACAAACACGACCTAAAAACATTCCGTTTAGAGTATATACTGTATATATAGGTATGTTTGTATGTATGTATGTATGTATGTATGTATGTATGTGGATTATTTATTGAAGTCGCTCTTAAATATTTTCATGTCAAATTTTCTTTGTTGCTTTACCCAAGGGCAGTCCTCCTGGATCAATGGTGGGCAAGGACCTCAGGTCAAGTAGGATCCATATTACAAGTGTGTTCTTGAAGGCTTGTGCAATGATTTCATGAACGCTCCCCCTCGGATATTTTCACTCTATTTTGAAAATGGAAAAGAGGTTCAACCACCCTCGGGAGAGTAACATGGCAGGAGATGCCCCTATAAAGCACCATGGCCTCAAATGATCCCAAAGTTGCCGGCACAAATGCCACCCTACAGTGTCTTAACCGAAGATGCCTACTAGAGTGCCTGCCACAAGTTCCCCCCTACAGTGCCCCAGCCTCAAATGCCATCCAGGGATGTCCACTAGGGTGCCTGCCACAAGTGCCTGCCCCCCCCCCCCGAAGAGTTAGATACAGATGCCCCCCAGGGTGCTAGCCACTTGTTCTCGACCTGTCCAGAGCCACACTCACATTTACCTTTTGTGTGGATCTTCTGTATCTAGCGTGACCCCAGTCAGATTGTAAAGTGGTAATGATGTCATAAGTGATGTCATCATCATATGATAGACCACAAGAGATAAAGTGTCTTATTCTCTGCTCACACTGTCATTCAGTGCCTCCATAGGAGGTTTTGCCACATTTGACAGCATGCAATGGTGCCATCCTTGCCGCCCAAACAACGAAAACTTGACGGAACCTCAATAGACCCTCTTTAAGTCAATAGGGTCACTGTTTGGATCTGTTATAGGACAGCTCTGACACAGGGTCATGGTATTTATAATAAACGAAAGCCAGTGTGAACATAGGTGTACAGATAAAGTGGCCCCATATAGAAAAAAAACTACAGTATTAAAAAAAAAAACAAAAAAAAACATCCAAACATGAATTATTGAATTTGGGTCCTGGCCACCATCTCCCTTTTTATGGCAGCCAGGACAGTAAATGCTATCATTGCAATGTGAGTAACCACCATTGGTTTCCCTGATTCTTGCATTGAACTGGCCTGGTCCCACAGCGTGGCCTAAAACTTTTCAATAAGGAGTCAAAAAATTCCCTAATTATAAAATTACAATGGGAAAACAACGGAGTTTCACTTTAAAATGGTTATGATTATAAAACATGGCAGCTTTCTACCAAAAGCATCGCCCCCACACATCCACAGGTTGTGTGTGCTCTTCATTACAGCTGAGATGCAATACCACACACAACCTGTGGACAGGTGGGGCGCTGTTTCTGGAAGAAGCAGACATGTTTTTTAGAATCCTGTATAATCTTTTTAAGGCTCCATTAATAAATATGTTTGCTTTGGGATATGTTGTGTTTAGATTGTTTAGGGGATTGAATTGATTAGGAAATTTGCTGTATTTGTCTAAATTTAATCAGAAGGAAAGAGCTGAAATAAGGGGAAGGACGCCGAAACCTGAGGATTCGGAGCGCGGGGTCCCCTGCCTTATCTCATTTGGTAAATGTATGCATAACGTCCAATCAAACTGTCACAGACCCAGTCACAGAACACGCAAAATGTGAACAAAGAGAGGGGCTGCTTTGATATATGCCGAGTGAGAAGGTTCACATGTCACTAATCCAGCAGACATCCTATTACAGGAATTAATAGCTTTAAAACTCATTTTCTGTTAGATCTCTCCTAATCATTGAAGAGGGAAGCAATATCATTTGGTTGCAGATTCAAGGATAGCTGCGGTTCAGAAACTTTCATTTAACCTTGTTACTGAACGTGAGATTTTACAGGGAATTTAGGTAATTTTACACACAGAAAAAAAGAAGGGAAATAAAGATTTTATTTAAAGGGGTGTTGTTATTATAAATCAATTTTGCTTTCATTGAAACAGGTTTGTTACAAATTGTGACAAGAAATTGTAACTTTGTTGTCCATAGTAAATAATCAGAGCTTGTTTTGAAGTGCATATTCCTTTAAACGCAGTCTTACAGTTTCTAAACAGATATAATCAACATAAAGAGTTACGTCCCTGTGAAAATACATGGTATTACTTATCCTGTACTGACCCTGAGTTACATCCTGTATCTCTTTATTTTATATAAATTTACAAAACATACACTGAAAAACAAATACATAACTAATTCCATATAACCAAAAAGTCACAACCCAATTCTTATAAACAAATTTTCTTATATACATCTCTGTATATGAGAAGAGAAAACTATACCAGACCCGGCCACATACACCCCACTCTTATATACGTACATCTACACTTCATCCGAAGCTAAACAATAACTAGAATATATACAAACATCATATAAACGTCATCCAAAGTACTAACAGAAAATCCCCCGACCCGCGTCAACCAAGGGCCTAAAGAAACAACATAATAATGATGATAATAATCAAACAACATAATAACAAATAAAATAATAATAATAATAATAATAACAAAAACAATCCAAAATATAATAATACTAATCCCAATTTTTTTTATTTTTTTTTTATATTTTTTTTTTTTTTTTAATCACACTATACACATCCTGACTTTCCTTAACCTTACCCTTCTTACCTAAACTCCACCACCCCAGCCAGCATCTCGCCTCATGTCCTCTCACGTCCGCATAGTCCAGATGCTGGCCCCCACCACCACACCCAACACCCCAGCCCAGCCCCCCGCCCCATGTCCTCCCATGTCCGCATAGTCCGGGGCTGGGTCAGGCAAACCCCCCCCCCCCCCCGACCCCTCCCAACCTATCTATTAACCCCCTTAAGTCTATCCCTATTCTAACAACATTTTTACAATATAATACAATACACATCACCAACTTGTCCAAATACCAAACCATATACAAAATACACCGTACCCGAAAGCACCAAGTTCGGTCGCTTGTAAACCTTTTTCCTGCCATTTCAATCCTAAACAAAACAAAAATCTTCCTGTGCTTACCTAGCCCATCACCAGATAGAGAGAAGGGAAAGCCCCCCCCCAGCACCCCCCCAGAGGCCAAGGTACCACGTCTACCGCTGCACCCTCCCTATCGCTTGCCCTATCTCCTTACCCTATTACTAGCCCTTTCTTGACCCTATTGAAAGCTGACCCTATGCTGACCCTCACCTTTCCCTTATTCCGAGCCCTATCGCTATATTTTTTTTGGTGCCTCAGCGGAACGCAGACCCCCACCTCCAGTTGAGCACCGGTGACGACCCCCCCCTCCCTCATGAAGGCAGACACATTAAGGCACCCAAAAGGAAAAGCCCCTCCAAAGACGAGAGGCTTTGGATGCTCCCAATCTGCCAACCTCCAAAGAATGCACCTTCACCAGGTCACCCATGATATTGCTAACAACCTCATCCACTAGGAGGATTTTCTTCTGGGTAGAAACTAGACATCGTGCATTCCACATAAAGTGCCTGACCACTATACTGACTAGAAACAAGGTGCAATGGTCCCTACCACCGAGGTCTCCGAACACTCCATAGGCCCACCCAGCATAGGAGAGGCTGGTTAGGCCTGGCCAACCAATGGAGGCTCCCACCCTTTTGTATACCTCTGTATTGAAAGGGCAATGAAGCAGGAAATGCTCCATGCTTTCCAGCACTCCGCCGCACTCCTCCCGGGGGCAATCCCGATCATCAGAGCTTCTGCACTTTAGATTGCCCCTCACATACAGTCTCCCATGGAAGCAACGCCAAGCCAGATCCCAAAACTTCTGGGGAATCCTCGCTGAATTTAAAAGTTTTAATCCCACCCCGAGGTCACTACTTGGGCAGTCTTTGAGCGCCAGGGGCTTCTGGAAGTGGGTCATCAGGACCCTCCTGTCAAGAAATTTTCTCGACATGGTCCTGATCTCCCACACCTCCAGACCCCACCGGCGAACAATCTTCAGCGCCAGGGTGGCATAAGCCGGGAGATGTCCGTGAGGTGTACGCAGGTCTTTCACTTGCCCTCCTCTCTCCCATTCCTGGAAGAAAGGCCGAAACCACCCCCTGCAGGAGGATATCCACCAAGGAGCCCTCTCTTGCCAGAGGTTTGCCAGGTTGATCTTAACAAAGGTGTTCACTAGGAACACCACCGGGTTAACCATACCTAACCCGCCTAGTGTCCTTGGTAGGTAAGTAACCTCCCTCTTGATTAGGTTGAGCCTGTTCCCCCATAACAGCTGGAAGAACAGGCTATAGACCCGAGTCCAGAGAGGTTCTGGCAAGATGCACACACTGCCCAGGTAAAGCAACATGGGCACCAGGTAGGCCTTGGCCAAGTGAACCCTTTCCCTCAGGGTTAAGGACCAACCCTTCCATTGGTCGACCTTCTGGGCAACTAGATTCAGCCTATCCTCCCAGTTCTTCTTGGGGTAATCACCCAGGCCAAATTCGACTCCTAAGATCTTAGCAGACCCCTGAGGCTCTGGAAGGGTGTCCGGGAGATCAAAACCAGGATCTCCTCCTCCCAGCCAGAGACTTTTGCACTTATCCCGGTTGATCTTGGACCCAGATGCCAATGAGTAACGCTCCACTTCCGACATCACCCACTCTGCCTCCCCTCTCGAGGAGACAAAAATGGAGACGTCGTCTGCGTACGCAACCACCCTCTGAGTGGCCTCCGGCCCCTCCAGGCCGGCCCCGACTCCCGCCAATGGCCCACGATCGATCCTTTTAAGAAAAGGATCAATTGCGAACGCATATAGCAAAGGGCTCAAGGGACAACCCTGGCGGACACCAGACCCAACCTCAAAGGGGGTTCCAACCCAACCGTTCACCAGCGCAAAAGTCTCAGCCCCAGTGTATAAGGTCTGTAGCCAATTGACAAACCCCCCCGGTAGGCCGTACCTCAGAAGGACCGACCAGAGGTACTCGTGGTCCACCCGGTCAAAAGCCTTGGCCTGGTCCAAGGACAGGATGTACCCCTCCCACCGACCAGAATTTCCCTGCTCCACTGCCTCTCTGACACTGAGGACAGCACTAAATGTGCTGCGGCCTGGAACAGAGCAATGCTGGACCGGCGAAAGGAGCCGGGATGCAAACTTCACCAGCCGATTAAACAGCACCTTTGCGAGAACCTTTCTGTCCGTATTGAGCAGCGCTATGGGACGCCAATTCTCAATACGGGTCGAGTCTTTACCCTTCGATAAAACGATCAAGGCCGACCTCCTCATTGACATTGGCAAAGTACCCGAGGAAAGGCACTCATTAAACACCTCAGTCAAGAGGGGAACTAGGGTTCCTTTAAAAGTCTTATAAAACTCGGATGTTAAGCCATCCGGCCCTGGCGATTTTTTGAGGGCAAGCCCATCAATCGCCAATCCAACTTCCTCTTCCTTGATCGAGTCTATCAAAACACCGAGAGAGGGGTCTACCCCTGGCTCAGGGATGGTTTCAGCCAGGAAAGCCGACATCTCGTCTCGGTTTGGATCTTGCTTCCCCAAGAGGTGCGAGTAGAAGGATCTGACGACCTCCAAGATCCCTGATTTGGATCTCTTCAGAGATCCTGTACTATCAATCAGTCCTGTCACAACCTTACGACTCACTGACATCTTACAGTTCCTGTAGGGGTCGGGCGAGCGGTACTTCCCGAAATCCCTCTCAAGAACTAAAGATGTGTGCCTATCATACTGACACCTCCTGAGCAAAGCTTTCACCACGGAGATCTCCTCCCCACTACCCCCGGTTGAGACCAGATGTTCGAGTTTCCCCCTCAGTTCCTGATATAGGCGGTACCTACTCATGGACCTGAGGCTTGAGAGCCTGCGGAAAAATCCTGCCACCCGGACTTTAAACAACTCCCACCACTCAGACTTAGTACCACTGAGATCCAACAAAGGTACCTGGCTCTGAAGAAAATCCTCAAAGGCCTGTCTTATCTCCGCTTCTTCCAAGAGAGTAGAATTCAGCCTCCATATACCTCTTCCCATCTGGAGGGACTCTGCAATGTTCAAAGAGAAAATAATCATACAGTGATCGGAGAACTCCACCTCAACAACGGACACTGGTGAAAAGATGGCTTCCTCCTTCAAGAAAAACCTGTCTATCCTAGACCTACAACTACCTCTACGATAGGTGAAGCCCGAGTGGCCTGGGGTATGCCTGATGTGGATATCCACCAGGCGAGCATCGCTAACTATATTTTTTAATGCTACACTATCATAGGTCAATTTTTTATCTCCGGAACCTCCTCTATCTCGGGGCCTCACGACAGTATTGAAGTCCCCTCCAAAGATAACTTGTCGACCTGAAAAAAGGAAAGGCTTAATCCTCATGAAGAGACTTTTACGGTCCCATTTGCTCTGGGGTCCGTATATATTGATTAGTCTTAATTCCTGTCCCCTCATGAGGACATCTAAGATCAAGCACCTCCCCATTTCTAACTCAATCATCCGTCGGCATGTTACCGGTGCGGTGAAAAGGACCGCCACTCCGCTATAGGGCTCAGCCGCAAGAGACCAGTAGGAGGGCCCGCGTCGCCACTCCCTCCTAGATTTAACGACGTCTGCCAAAAGTGACAGCCTGGTCTCCTGCAAAAACAAAATGTCGGCTTCAACTCAGCCAAGAAAATCAAAGGCTGCAAATCTCGCCCTATCTGACTTAATGCTGGCAACGTTAATTGATGCCAGCGTCAACGGAGTGGGTGCCGCCATCATGGATGTTTGAGTTAGACGGCTTTCTTCTTCCCACCCCCTCCTCTATCTGATGAGGACCCCCCTTCTTTGCCTCGCTTCTTGCAAACTGAGGAGTCCATACTCACCACCCTATTCCCATCTTCATCCCCAAGTTCCGGGTCAACCTCCCCCTCTGGGGGCAACGGCCCCTGCAGCAGGGGAGGCTCAACGACTCTATGGTGCCCTACCATGCCCTCCCTCTTAGTATGAGAGGCTGGAATGTCCACGAGAGCATGGTATCGATCAGTAGAGCGCACCAGGGGGGTACAGGATTTACCTTCCTGGGCCAGGGCGGGGCCAGATGTATTTGGCCCTTGGGTTTTGCCCGGTGTCCCTTTTGCTGTAGGCTGAGTCCTCTCTTCCTCTCCCACACTTTCATAGTGGGAGGACTGAGAGTCCTCAGCCCTCTGCTCCCTTTGGATCCTCCTCATCTCCCCGTTCAATTCGGCCTCCCCAGAGGCATCAGCTTCAGGGGGGGCATCCAGATCCGAATCAGAGGTCGTCCCAGTTTCCTGGAACGCCCTCCAAATCCTCTCCTTCCTTCGCTTCTCCGCCCTTCTCTGGCGAGAAGGGGGACCCTTCTTTGCATTCTTCCCTTGCCCCTGTGCCCCATCGTCCCTGCCCGCACCCTCACCCACGGAGGCCTCCCTCCTCTCATCCTCTGCAGGTTTGGAACAAGCATTGACAACAGAGCGAGGACACCGACTGAACGGGTGACCTAAGTCACCACACAGGTTGCAGCGAATCCGGTCACACGATGCGGCTAGATGACCAATCCCCCCACAATGAGCACACTTCTGCACCTTGCAGCCTGCACTCAACTGTGAGGGGTCGCCACACCGGTGACACAACTTCGGCTGCCCCTGGTAGAAGACAAGGATCCGATCTCTTCCCAGGAAAGCAGACGATGGTATGTGGGACACCGTCTGTCCCAGACGCTTTAGTTTAACCATGAACGTCCAGGCCCCTGACCAGATGCCAAACTCATCCATGTTCTTCCGTGGCATCTCTACTACCTCTCCGTACCTTCCCAACCAGGTCATGATATCAATACAAGAGAGTGACTCATTACGGGTAAGAACGGTCACTCTCTTGGGACCACTTTGGCGAGAAATTGCTTGTGCAGCAAAGTCTCGCCAGCCAGGCTCGTCCTTCATCAGCTCGTAGTTCCCCCAGAAGACCTCAAGGCCCCCTAGGTGAACAAAGCTGATGTCAAACTCGACCGAGCCATGAGGATGTATCAAGGCAAAGATGTCACTCGCCTTGAAGCCCATCCCCAGCAGCAGCTCCACCACCCTCTTTCTGGGAGGGCACGCATCATTGCCACGCCACCGGAGACGGACCACATTCCTCCTGGCTACAGCCTGCCCGGCTGTTGGGAGCGACCACTGATCTCCTCGTTGCTCTCGGAAGGCATTTAGACCATATCTGTCTATCCAGAAAGACAGGTCCTTCTGCACTCCCCCTATGGTTAGGGTTTGCTTTCCCTCTCTTAAAGCGTCCAAGAGACGTTGTTGCAAGTTACCGTCCCCGGACCTTGAGGATGAAGATGGGTGGGCCCGCTGTCCCCCCGCTGCCACACCAGCATAAGACCTGCCGGATGTCACAGCAAGAGGAGCGCCAGGCCCATTGCCCCTGGTTGATACCCCATCCCCACCACCCACCACCTCACCACCTACAGACACAGCACTCAACACCCCATTACCAGCAGACACTCCAGCAACTTTATTTACAGACACCTGCATACCCCCAGCAGTTCCCACATCCACAGCCGCAACTTTTTTATTTAACCCACCAGGTCCCCCTGCAGTCATCCTTCTGGCCAGGCCTGGTCCTATGTTATGTATTTTTTCTGTACTTTTTGTGTGGGTAGACACTGCTTCAGTCTCCGCATCATCAGGCACCTTTGCAGGGACGCCACCAGATGTTATAAGCGGTGTCCCCGCTGTGCCCTCCGCCTCATTAACCTCCATCTTTTCTATGTGCGGAACATTTTTGGGAAAGGGGCCACCGCCGCCCCCGACGCCAGCAGCCCCCTTCTCGCCTACACCACTTTTCAGTGATGCGGACGAAGGAGCCACTGATGTCACTGGAGCCGCCTCCGGCGCCGGACCACTCCCCCCTCCCACAGAGGAGTGGCCAACAGAGCCGGAGCCCCCTCTGTGACCGCCCTTGTCCGGAACGTCTGACGGCTTTACTGCGACACCGACAGACTTCCGGCTTTCAGCCACCACATCCGGTTTCTGGTTTACCCGTTCTCCAGACCGCTGACTCGCATCAGAGACCAGTTTCCCGGGCTCGCCATTAACCGGACACGGGGACACACCCCCTGGCGTCACCAGGCCACCAGTACCGCCCCCTTTGCAGGGGTTGGCGTCCGGCGCCATTTTGACCACCACGTGTTCTAATGCCGGACCCGTAACACTCTCCCCGCATTCCCGCTCCAGCCCCACTGCAGAGGCTTGAGCTGGGGGTCTTGCGGGACCTGCGCCCTGATCCTGACTTTCATCAGGCTCAGAGCACAGGAAGGATCTTGCTGTATACACCATTTTAAATGAACCTTTAGCAGATTTTTTTTCCTTTGTCTTTTTTTTCTTCTTAAATTTTTTTTTCTTTTGCTTTTCCTCCTCTGCGGGTAACTCTGCACCGAAACAAAATCCCTGGAAGGATACCGGCGACTCCACGTTACGGATCTGTGTAAGTAATCCTGGAGGCCGCTCACTGTCAGTATCAAAACTCTCCTGATTTCTCCCAGCTGTGAGTCCACCCTCCTCCTCCTCACTGCTCCTGGGTGCCTCAGAATCTGAGCCTTCTCTGGACTTTACATTCTCATGCTCCATTTTCTCCCCCACAATTTCCTTTGCTGTGTCTGGGGCTCTGCTGTCTTCCTCCATGCTTTCTATTTTTATAGGTGCTGCCATCTCGGCAAACCTCTCTTCATTTTTTAATTTTTCACCAAACACCCCTCCGCCTGCCAAAATCTCCTCACGTCTCTCTTCCACTTCTTTTATTTCCTCCAACAAGGATTTCACATTTAAAAGGTATCGGGACCTCTTACCTCCTGAGGCTTTTGCAGCTCTTCCTCTGGCGACCGCCAAGTCCGCACGGAGCCGTTGCAGCGACTTCCTGAGGTCCCGATACTCCTCCAACCGCATAGCCAGACGGGAGCTGAAGTTCTCCACCGTCTCTCCGGTCCTCAGCTGTCCCCATTCCTCCACACGACCGTCATCCAAATGTCCGGACGGCGCTGGTCCTTCTCCAGATGACAACACCTCGATCACCCTGCCGGACCGCGTCTCCATACCCTTATCCAGGGTTCCAGCCTCAGGGGGAGCCAGGACAGCCTTGCCCCGAGATGATCTCCTCACCCCCGCGACTGTTTGCATATTCCCAGCCAGCTGGGATGACCCTCTACCCCCCGCTGGCATGCTCCGGGAGGTAGGGGTCTGAGGCTCCATCCTAGGATGGAACCCCCCTCAGGGTACTTTCCAAGCCCAGGCAGATGGTATGAGGCCTGGGCAGATAGAATAAGGAAAGTCCCTGGATCCAAGGCCTGCACGGTAGTCTCAGCAGCTCTCTCCACACCTCCTACTCCACCCACTCCAGAGCTGCACTGACTATTCTGCTGGTGGAGTCACTGTGTACATTACATTACTTATCCAGTACTGATCCTGAGTTATATCCTGTATTATACTCCAGAGCTGCACTCACTATTCTGCTGATGGAGTCTCTGTGTACATACATTACATTACTTATCCTGTACTGATCCTGAGTTACATCTGTATTATACTCCAGAGCTGCACTCACTATTCTGCTGGTGGAGTCACTGTGTACATACATTACATTGCTTATCCTGTACTGATCCTGAGTTACATCCTGTATTATACTCCAGAGCTGCACTCACTATTCTGCTGGTGGAGTCACTGTGTACATACATTACTTATCCTGTACTGATCCTGAGTTACATCCTGTATTATACTCCAGAGCTGCACTCACTATTCTGCTGGTGGAGTCACTGTGTACATACATTACATTACTTATCCTCCACTGATCCTGAGTTACATCCTGTATTATACTTCAGAGCTGAGCTCACTATTCTGCTGGTGGAGTCACTGTGTACATACATTACATTACTTATGCTGTACTGATCCTGAGTTACATCCTGTATTATACTTCAGAGCTGCGCTCACTATTCTGCTGGTGGAGTCACTGTACGTACATTACATTACTTATCCTCCACTGATCCTGAGTTATATCCTGTATTATACTCCAGAGCTGCACTCACTATTCTGCTGGTGGAGTCACTGTACATACATTACATTACTTATCATGTACTGATCCTGAGTTACATCCTGTATTATACTCCAGAGCTGCACTCACTATTTTGCTGGTGGAGTCATTGTGTACATATATTACATTACTTATCCTGAGTTATATCCTGTATTATACTTCAGAGCTGCACTCACTACTCTCAGGATATAACTCAGGATCAGTACAGGATAAGTAATGTCATGTATGTACACAGTGACTCCACCAGCAGAATAGTGAATGCAGCTCTGGAGTATAATACAGGATATAACTAGGGATCAGTACAGGATAAGTAATGTAATGTATGTACACAGTGACTCCACCAGTAGAATAGTGAGTGCAGCTCTGGAGTATAATACAGGATGTAACTCAGGATCAGTACTTCAGCATACTAGTATATCAACCATACACTGAAAATGCAGTGTTGTTTTATTAAGTTGGTGAAGAGAACATAACAAAAATATAAAATGTATTTGAGACTTTGCTTTATAGTTTTCTTTTAGATTGTAACCTCCAATAAAATGAATAGAAAGCTAAAGAGCAGAACATTTTATTGATTACTCCTAGAGGGCATGTGGTTTTCATGTGGGCATTCCTACTCGAGTATAGCGTATTCTGTCCTTTGTGTACTAATCTGAGTAGGCACAGAAGCAAAGGGTCGTGGCTATGGGTATAAGAAAACAAGATTGGCGACATGGAGAAGAGTTAGACGAGGGAAGTTAAAGGGAAGAGAGAGCAGGGAATGTTTTGTGTGTACTGGTAAACAGGTGAGTGACCAAGGGACAAAAAATAATTCTCCATTACCTACAAAATGTCTCTTTCCTGTTCCCAGTTACAGTAACAACAGCAGCTCTGAAGCACAAAACTCTGCTCTAGGAGGTGAAGCACTATGCAGATACAAACGATAATTAGAGCGCAAAAGTTGTATTAATACAGGAGATGCAATTTAATACATAACTTATTAATATGCAAAATGGAAAAAGATCACATGATCACTTTTAGAATTCAAGAGTGAAATACTTAAATCACCATTGATGGAAATGTAAAATGGAATTTCCTAATAGACTTTGATAACAATTGGATTCCCCATAGTGAGTGTGATAGAGTTATATGCTCTAATCCCTTCTGGGAAAAAATGAATTTAATACATGTAATCAAGTCCTAAAAAAATATCTTAATTAGTGCAGATTTTTTTTTCTCTCTTTGCTAATTTTAATGTCATTTGTCATAACATATTGGCTGTTAATGAATGACTGAGCCATTGAAATGTCTTTCTAGATAGGAGATGAGTTCCTGCACATGGTTCACTAAAGAGGCTTTACCCCCCACCCCCCACCTCTCCCCCAGGATAATAAAACCCCATTTTACAGAGAATTAGAAACGCAGGTATGCCAAATCTTTTAATGGCGGTTAAACCCCTTTAAATGAACTTTTTACAACCAAAGCATCTAAAAAAATATTTAAAAAAGAAGCAACTTTGCAAATAGTCTTGTTTAAAAAAAATAAAAATAAAAGATTACAAAAAAAAGAAAGAAAAATATAGAAAAAAAGTATTTTGCTTAAAGAATGCAATACTGGAAACAATTCCTGTCCTGGACTCTTCCACAGCTCTCACAGTAAAGAATCCTTTCCACAGTAGAAGATTAAAGCTTCTATACTCCAGCCACAAGGGGCAGCATTTGACCAGACCAGAGCTCTGTCAAATCCATATAACACAGCAAAGGACCCCCCTGCCACTTACCTTTTAGATTTTCTCCTTTTCCAAGCTAATGGCACTTTTACAACCAAGGCACCTTAAAAAAAATAATTGCAGTTAGGAGGAGCTTACTGAAGACTCTTACAGAGTCCTGGACTCTTCTACAGATCTCAGCTCTTACAGTAAAGAATCCTTTCCACAGTAGCAGATTGAAAATTCTATACTTCAGCCACAAAGTAGGAAGCATTCTTGCTCTTTGCCAGTAGACTGTAGAATCCATATAACACGGCAAAGGACCCCCTGCCACTTACCCTTCAGATTTTCTCCTTTTCCAAACCAAATTTCATATATTTCTGATCACATTTAGAGATCTTGATTACATCGGTCATTTTATACTCGCATGAATAAAATGAACATTAAACAGTCTGAACAAGCGGGAACTATATGCACAATGAAAATAACTAGACATTTTAAGATGTGAGGGCAGCTCTGTATTCATTCCTATTATAAAGAGGATCATACTATACAGGGGATTTAATGAATTTGCAGAAGGTTCTCGTCTAGAATTCATCCGTGAAATTCCGGAAGAATCGTTGGTAGAAAATATTGAAATGATGAATTCTGACCAATGTCTACATTCTAAGACTAGACATTAAGTAGAGTGAGAACGTTCTATGGTATCATATCTGACCCATCAAATTAATGTCATGTATAATCATTTGTAATGGAAATCTTCTTTCCGCGTACTGACTACCTGCTGAGCTTGTGGTTATACACAGCAGCCCATCTGAACAAGCGGAGCAGCAGTGTAAAGTATAGGGGAGGGACAAAGAAGCAACTTGTGTTTTTCAGTAAGACAAAAGATGAATTTCAGACTATCTCAGACTCCAATAGACAGTGCAAGTAAGCTGGAGACACTGATCATAGATGTGTTTTAATAGAGCAGAGCTAAAAAGCAGTCAAACAGCTAAATACATAGCAGGTAAATATAATTAAAGGGGTTGCTCAGTTTAGAAAACTCATTTCCATACACCTTATTGGGGCATTCTGAGTTAATAAAGTGGCAGTGGGGGTCCCATGTTCACAATCACCATCTCTTGGTCACAGTGGAGAGCGGTTACATAGAGCATCTCTCTCTCTCTGGAGGACCCGTCCTGTATTACACAGTCAAGAAAATGATATGGAGACTGTGTAATGCTTAATTTCTCCTGTGGTGGCACTGCAGGGAAATTAAACACTTACTGCCAGGTTTCCCCGCAGATCACAGCTGATCACTGGTGGTCCCAGCAGGTAGACATTCTGTGATCATGTTAAGGGACCCTAACAAGTAGGGATTGTCCAAAGTGCAGAACTCGAGGTTCTGTCACCAGATTTTGCAGCCCCTATCTGCTATTGCAGCAGATAGGCGCTGCAATGTAGATTACAGTAACGTTTTTATTTTTAAAAAACGAGCATTTTTGGCCAAGTTATGACCATTTTTGTATTTATGCAAATGAGGCTTGCAAAAGTACAACTGGGCGTGTTTAAAAGTAAAAGTCCAAGTGGGCGTGTATTATGTGCGTACATCGGGGCGTTTTTAATACTTTTACTAGCTGGGCGCTGTGAAGAGAAGTAACATCCTCTTCTCTTCAGAACGCCCAGCTTGTGACAGTGCAGATCTGTGACGTCACTCACAGGTCCTGCATCGTGTCGGCCACATCGGCACCAGAGGCTACAGTTGATTCTGCAGCAGCATCAGTGTTTGCAGGTAAGATCGACTTACCTGCAAACGCTGATGCTGCTGCAGAATCATCTGTAGCCTCTGGTGCCGACACGATGCAGGACCTGTGAGTGACGTCACAGATCTGCACTGCCAGAAGCTGGGCGTTCTGAAGAGAAGTGGATGATACTTCTTTTCAGAGCGCCCAGCTAGTAAAAGTATTAAAAACGCCCCGATGTACGCACATAATACACGCCCACTTGGACTTTTACTTTTAAACACACCCACTTGGACTTTTGCAAGCCTCATTTGCATAACTACAAAAATGGTCATAACTTGGCCAAAAATGCTCGTTTTTTAAAAATAAAAAAGTTACTGTAATCTACATTGCAGCGCCTATCACATGCAATAGCA
The DNA here is from genome assembly GCF_050947455.1 of Rhinoderma darwinii. NCBI lineage: Eukaryota > Metazoa > Chordata > Amphibia > Anura > Rhinodermatidae > Rhinoderma > Rhinoderma darwinii. The sequence goes on along the minus strand of NC_134698.1, from coordinate 79,993,293 downwards.
GATAGGGGTTGCAAAATCTGGTGACAGAGCCTCTTTAAAGCGAGTAACTTATATATAATTACACACTCTATTGATGTCAATAGGACATTGTGTAATACTTCATTTCTCCTGTGGTGGTGCTACTGGGGAATTTAACACTTACTGCCCAGTCCCACCACACGCCCGATCATTGGTGGTCCCAGTAGCAGGACACTCTGTGGTCAGCTTAGCATCATGGGATCCTTTTAACGAAAAGGTCCTGTCAACTCCTTTGAGCCACTTAGCAAGTAAACCAACATATGTATATCAGGAGCCGGCTTGAAGAGCCTTCCCCTAAATATATTTATGAGAGGGAGCACTTGGATAGGAGAAGGGTCAAATTCTTCATCATTGACATGCAAATCTGTCAGCAGAACACAGGTCACTGTTTATGGCAGCCTGTATTCTGTCAATGGAGTAGCAGACTGTGTCGGCTAATAGACATCAAGGAAAACCATGGTACAATTTTAGTAACAGGTGTTAGGTCATTGCCACATATACAAGTCCCTAATATTAAAGGGTTGGTTGACCTTTGGGTCACACAGGATCGTCCCGGTCGCTTATCCTTCCCTTTATTCCGCTTAGTTTCCCTGGACTGACTTACAAGATTTGAGCGTCTCCTCCGTGCATAGAATTTATAGTTTACTAAAAGCTTATAGAATTCAATGATATCACTTTAAGTGCCCACATGGGGATGAGACAGTATATTAAGCTGAACCTTTACATCTGCAGAGCACGAACAAAACGCCAGGAAAAATCGTGCGCTGGGGCTTGCAAATAATTTGGAGTTACTGCGAGAGACAATAAAAAGACAATATCAGGAACAGCAAAGTATTCACAGGGGACGGCGAGGAGCGTCAGCAAGAAAGGGGTAATGCAGGTGAGAATGAAAGAGAGCGACGCCGAGATGTGTCCAGAATGATCAGGGTACATAAACACACGGGGAATGTACAGATCTCCCAGAATATTTTTTGATTTATTTTTTTAAAGGGATGGCCCTCTTATTAACAGCGCAGAAAAAAAAAATCTCCTTTAGGTCCTGCCGGGCTCCGTTGCCACTAGTATGTCCTCAGTTTAGTGCAATCTCAGTCTTGAGTTGAAGACCTGAGCAATCTGACAGACAGATTGGTTGCTATGGATCCACTGCCTGACAACCCCATAACAATGTGGGTGTTAGAATTTTTCCCTAGCAACCAGCATGTCAGAAATGATGCCAGAGCTGCGTTCAAAGCTGGATTAGGACAGTAGAAAAGAAAAGCAGCAGATGTCAAACTGTGTGATTGCCTGAGATAGTAACTAGATGTATGTGTAAGTGATATAGGGGGAGAAGGTCTATTAGGGGGTTTCCAGTTTAAGTAAATAAAGCTTATTTATTGTACTTAGAAAAGTTCTGCAAGTTTTTAATATACTTTTTGTTTAATTTATTACAGTTTTCAAATTCTCAGCTGTAGATAGATAGATAAATAGATATGAGATAGATAGATAGATAGATAGATAGAGAGAGAGAGAGAGAGAGAGAGAGAGAGAGAGAGAGAGAGAGAGAGAGATAGATAGATAGATAGATAGATAGATAGATAGATAGATAGATAGATAGATAGATAGATAGATAGATAGATAGATATGAGATAGATATGAGATAGATAGATAGATAGATAGATAGATAGATAGATAGATAGATAGATAGATAGATAGATAGATAGATAGATAGATAGATAGATAGATATGGGATAGATGATAGATAGATAGATAGATAGATAGATAGATAGATAGATAGATAGATAGATAGATAGATAGATAGATAGATAGATAGATATGAGATAGATAGATAGATAGATAGATAGATAGATAGATAGATAGATAGATAGATAGATAGATAGATAGATAGATAGATAGATAGATAGATAGATAGATAGATATGGGATAGATGATAGATAGATAGATAGATAGATAGATAGATAGATAGATAGATAGATAGATAGATAGATAGATAGATAGATAGATAGATAGATAGATAGATAGATAGATAGATATGGGATAGATGATAGATAGATAGATAGATAGATAGATAGATAGATAGATAGATAGATAGATAGATAGATAGATAGATAGATAGATAGATAGATATGAGATAGATAGATAGATAGATAGATAGATAGATAGATAGATAGATAGATAGATAGATATGAGATAGATAGATAGATAGATAGATAGATAGATAGATAGATAGATAGATAGATAGATAGATAGATAGATAGATAGATAGATAGATAGATATGGGATAGATGATAGATAGATAGATAGATAGATAGATAGATAGATAGATAGATAGATAGATAGATAGATAGATAGATAGATAGATAGATAGATAGATAGATAGATAGATAGATAGATATGGGATAGATGATAGATAGATAGATAGATAGATAGATAGATAGATAGATAGATAGATAGATAGATAGATAGATAGATAGATAGATAGATAGATAGATAGATAGATAGATATGAGATAGATAGATAGATAGATAGATAGATAGATAGATAGATAGATAGATAGATAGATAGATAGATAGATAGATAGATAGATATGAGATAGATAGATAGATAGATAGATAGATAGATAGATAGATAGATAGATAGATAGATAGATAGATAGATAGATAGATAGATAGATAGATAGATAGATAGATAGATATGGGATAGATGATAGATAGATAGATAGATAGATAGATAGATAGATAGATAGATAGATAGATAGATAGATAGATAGATAGATAGATAGATAGATAGATAGATAGATAGATACCAGAGCTGAATATGTGGGGCAGTGGATAACGCTATATGTTGGTAAATGTTCCGCTATGTTCCAGTCGCACCGCACTCGCCCCTTTTTGCTGATATAGACAGGTCGGCACATATGTAAAGTCCCTTCTGAAATTTGCGCTTTAGATTTCGAGCCTTCCAAATGTAAACCATCATGTCCTCATCAGAACGGCGGCTCCAGCTCGGAGATCTTGCTCAGCTGCTGTGGGAGCTGCAGATGAATCATTCTTTGTTATGTTAATAGTCCGGAGTTCTGCTCTGGAGACACATTTTCCTTTATTTGGCAATGTCAGCTATTTTGCACTTACACCGCACACCTCAATTCTAATTAATAGGAGAATTTACTGAATGGCTAAATATACAATGTTTAACCTTCAGAATCGAACGTCACGGCCGCTGGTAGGAGCGGAAGGATTCCTGAAGTGTATATCCCCCGAATCCCCAAATTAATGAATGTATTTACATACAATGAATAATGATGGGGGCCTTAAAGTGAAACTCCACTTTTAAAACACCATGAAATTTTTAGGCCGAAATATCTGTGCTGATTAATTTCTTAATATATCTTTATAACGGTCAGAGCTCTATTTTTCTAATACAAAGCTCCAAATCCCCTGCAAGACATAGGTGGGAATTTATTAAGACTGGCATTTATTAAGACATGTTCACACAAGAAAAATCTGCGACAGCTAAGAACCGACGTAGATTTGTGTTATAATTTACACCCGTTTCTTATAAAAATGATAATAGATTTGTTGGACCACATGTGGCCCCGCCCCTTCTGCTATGCTCCACCCACCTTTTCAAAAACTTCTGTCAGTGATGCAAATGGCACAAAAGTCACAATTCTTAGGGAAAAATTAGACTTTGTGCCATTTACGCCTTTTCTACACCAATAAACTGATATATAACTAATAATACATTTTCTCCATAGGGTAATATAATACAATTCTGTCTGCCTGTAGTCACAACTAGGGGGAGCTCATGAGCTTACTGCATCCTATCTGTAGACTGAACTGAATAATACCACAGTATGCAGTTAGCTCCCCCTACTGGAGTAGTAGTTTGTGTCTATGTAGAGGATTTGGAGCTTTATTGCACAAAATCAGAGCTCCAACTACTATTTAGACACTGTGTGGCAGGCACTGATATGGGGGCATAATGTGGCAGGCACTGTTATGGGGCACTATCTGGCAGGCACTGATATGGGGGCACTATGTGGCAGGCACTGTTATGGGGCACTGTGTGGCAGGCACTCTTATGAGGCACTGTGTGGCAGGCACTGTTATGGGGGCACTATGTGGCAGGCACGGTTATGGGGCACTGTTATGAGGCACTGTGTGGCAGGCACTGTTATGGGGCACTGTGTGGCAGGCACTCTTATGGGGCACTGTTATGGGGCACTTGGTGGCAGGCACTGTTATGAGGCACTGTGTGGCAGGCACTGTTATGGGGGCACTATGTGGCAGGCACGGTTATGGGGCACTGTTATGAGGCACTGTGTGGCAGGCACTGTTATGGGGCACTGTGTGGCAGGCACTCTTATGGGGCACTGTTATGGGGCACTGAGTGGCAGGCACTCTTATGGGGCACTGTTATGAGGCACTGTGTGGCAGGCACTGTTATGGGGCACTGTGTGGCAGGCACTCTTATGGGGCACTGTTATGGGGCACTTGGTGGCAGGCACTGTTATGAGGCACTGTGTGGCAGGCACTGTTATGGGGGCACTATGTGGCAGGCACGGTTATGGGGCACTGTTATGAGGCACTGTGTGGCAGGCACTGTTATGGGGCACTGTGTGGCAGGCACTCTTATGGGGCACTGTTATGGGGCACTGAGTGGCAGGCACTCTTATGGGGCACTGTTATGAGGCACTGTGTTGCAGGCACTGTCGCTTTTTCCTAGAGAGAACATACAATGGTCCAGATGAACGCTTCAGCACTGCAGAGAGGAGGAGATGAGGTGGAGAAGTGGCCGCACATGCACGCTGCTCTCTTCATTGTAGTTTATGGGAGTTGTGGAACATTTGGCTGTTTCTGTGTTCTCTCGATAGGTGATAGTCCCAAGAGTGGACCCCCAACCTGTCAGACATTTTTGGCATATACTCTCCAATACGCAATAAGTGTACGAGATGGAGATACCGCTTTAAGTTTTATCGTGACTCTTGGGCGCAGTATAATCTGACAATGTGGCCCTCGAACAAGAAAAATTTGTACACCCCTGCTCTGAAATATGGTGCTATATGGCGACACAATACGGTGGCAAACAGAGTCCCTACTGCTTTGTAATACGTAACCGCGGGACTCTCTGTGCTCCCGTACAGACTTTACACTAATTATTATTTCTTTAGTTGTATAGATAAATTAAAAGGAGTTTTCCAAGATTAGAAAGACGGCGCTGCTCTTTCAGAAACAGCGCCACACCCTTTCATGGGTTGAGTCTGGTATTGCAGCTCAGCTCCATTTAAGACTGAGCTGCAATACCACACACAACCTCTGGACAGGTGTGGCGCTGTTTTATAAGAAAGCCTTCATATTTTTATATTTCTAATATAATAGTTTTTAGAGTTGGTTCCTCAGATTCAGCATCCTGTTAATAGTCAATTACAGACTTATCAGAGTGAATACCGTACGTTTGGTGTACAGCACTGCGGAATATGTGTGAGCGATAAAGTAAATGTATCCGAGGCAACAAATGTCCGGTTTGGAGATGCCGCTTCAGTCATTAGTGAGTGTGTATATCAGTAATTATTTCCTGCAAGAATGGATCTTAATTGTTTAGAGAATGTTCTTTTTGTGTCAGAAGAAAGCGGCGTCGTATTATCACGGAGTGACACAGAAAGTGCGAAAGGTTAATGTGTTCTGTATTGATTGGGGATCGGCCGTTGTTCAGACCAGACGTAAGGACTGTTTGCTATCTGCCATATATGTAGATGTGGAGTCGCTTCATCCCGTCAACAATAGACACAATCACACAATTCTCTGCGCTGATCGATTATACATGATTGTCCTGAAGACGAGGAAGAGATAAGGAGGCTTGACGGGAGTTATACCAGGTCTCCGTGTATCTCTCACGGCCGTAGTCAGGCAAGTTTTCTAAAAAAAGATAGATAGATAGATAGATAGATAGATAGATAGATAGATAGATAGATAGATAGATAGATAGATAGATAGATAGAGCACACTGCGAACACTAATGCCACTAAATATAAATAAATATGCATTACTGCTAAATCTACTTACAATAGGGTGGTTCTTAGCGCACATTTTGATCAAATTGTGTGAGCCCACCTGCCACGACAAGGCGACCTCTATGAGGTGGGAACCTACGCTGCACATAAACCTAGAACTGGGACTAAGCCTACATATTCTTGGAGATGGTAGGAACCAGGATTACACTAATTAAAATCACCCAGGGCATAATTGGAGGAGTGCAAGATCAAAAATGGAGGCAGTGACTAACCACACATATGTACAATACATAAGAGACAACAAAATTTGATCAACAGGTTCCAACAAAATGAAACAAAACGTGTAAACAGGTGCAAGGAAGCCGAAGACTGCAAAACAATATAATATCCAAAAATGGTGACCGCACGCTGCAAACACTAATGCCACCTGAACACTATATAATAAATAAATATACATTGCTGCTGAATCTACTTACAAAAGGGAGGTTCTTAGCGCACATTCTGCCCTGGGTGATTTTAATTAGTTTAATGCTGGTTCCTACCATCCCCAGACATATTTAGGCTTAGTCCCAGATCTGAGTATATGAGCACTGTAGGGAACCACCTCATAGAGGTCGCCTTGTCGTGGCAGGTGGGCTCACACAATTTGATCAAAATGTGCGCTAAGAACCTCCCTATTCTAATTAGATTCAGCAGAAATGCATATTTATTTATATATAGTGTTCAGGTGGCATTAGTGTTCGCTGCGTCCATTACGGACCTAATTGGATTTTTTTTTTCTATGGTGTCAATGGAAAACGGCTCCAATTACGTCCCAAGAAGTGACATGCACTTCTTTGACGCGCGCGTCTTTTTTACGCGCCGTCTTTTGAAAGCGGCGCGTAAAAAAAATTACCGTCGGCAGGGAACATCGTAAAGCCCATTCAAATGAATGGGCAGATGTTTGCCGACGCTTTGGTGCAGTATTTTCGGACGTAATTTGAGGTTTAAACGCCCGAATTACGTCCGTAAATAGGGCGTGTGAACATACCATAAAGAATGCTGTTAGTTTTTAGTTTTCTTAGTGAAGGTGATCAGTGGAGAAAATGAGAATTATCTGGTTATTCAACGTGTTCCCACAGCCAATGGCCATTCTGGTGACGGTAATCAATATTCCCATGAGCTTCAGATATGGATTACGATTTATCTGTTGTCATCCTGATGCTATAAATCCCCCCACCCCAGAATATTTTATCACCATCAATATGCCGCTGGTGGAGTATTTCTCTTTAGATTGGCTGTATTATACCTTTGAGATCTTTTTGTGGCAAGGTCACATTGTTTTTTATTTCTAAAGGTCAAACTGACAAAAGACAAAATCAGCAGAGAATCAATGAATCTTACAAGTCCCAGGAGCCGGATAAATTCATGTGACATTGGTGATCACGGCTCTAAATTATTGCGCCTCTGTAACTTCATCTTCTCTTGTCAGACTGAACCTAAAGAACTTTCTACTGACTGTACCGAGTGGAAACTTTCCAAAGCAACATAAAGAGGGTGACTACAAATCATAGGCAGAAATTAAAGCTCCCGGGCCCCAATATAAAATCTGTAACAGAGCCCCCATCTACCATTTATAATACTGGGGTCTTCTTATGTGGCAGGGGAGCTTTGAGCCCCATATGGCACCAGGACTGAGTGCAACTCCTACCTCTGTACCACCTATAGCTACAACCCTGGATAGATAGATAGATAGATAGATAGATAGATAGATAGATAGATAGATAGATAGATAGATAGATAGATAGATAGATAGATAGATAGATAGATAGATAGATAGATAGATAGATAGATAGATAGACCATTGGGCAGTGAGGAGTTATAAAAAATCCTTGAAAATTGCTAATGTGATTTATATTCTCAGAACTTCTCTATCTTAGTTTGAAAATTAAATATTAAACCAACATTGAGCATGCCCTACAGATTACTAGTGCGCCATTATCTCTACATTGTTTTCAGCCGGGTTCCTTTAAATGTTGAAATGTCAGAAGCAATTTGCTTGTAGAAGGTAAAATAATAAATCTCATAAAAAAAACAGAAATATAATTTTTTTTAAGTAAAAAATGTAAATGTAAATAGAGTGCAGGGTTGACTGAGACAGTCCACCACCCGATGATGGTATTGGGAGAGAAGTTCTCCGCTTTGGACCATCCCTTTGTCTTAGAAGGGTCCCTTGACAATAAGCTGATCACAGGTTGACTAACTGATGGACTCCCAGTGATCAGCTCTAATCAGTGATGAACTTGAAAGCAAGTGTTCAATTCCCCTGCAGCGCCACCACAGGTGAAATAAAGCATTACAGTTCCATTAAATCAATTGGCTGTCTATGTAATGCATGAATGTGTCAGGTCCTCCAGAGAGAGATGCTTTTTGTAGCAGCTCTTCGCTCAAGCTAATTGGCAAGGGTCCTGAGAGGGGTCTCCTCTCTATTAACTTAGGCCTCATGCACACGATCATAGCCATGTGCATGGTCAGTGATTACGGCACGGACGGGCCGTGGAGTGTCATCCACGGGCCGTCCGCAATCACGGACTGTACACACACAAGATAGGCATTGACATGGAGGAGCCCGGACCGCGGTACGTAAAATTACATTTCCTTTCTTTTTTTGTGCGATCAGGGCTCCGGGCAATGCATAGACCGTGGAAACCACGGTCGTGTTCATTGGCCCATAGGATAGAATGTGTTCTATGCTATCCCAACATTAGAGCATTTATTATATTTAAAAAAATGTGTTAAAAACGTACAAAAATTTCTAATATGTATATTTTGTGCTTGAATGAAATGAAGGATGGATATTTGAACTTGTTGGCAGGTTGTTACATTGTTGCAAACTATTTAACTTTTTGTTATTTTTTAACTTTAAAAATAACAATAATAATAATAATAACAACAATAATAATAATAACAATAATAATAATATTAATAATAATATCATCAACAATAATAACAACAACAATACTAATCATAATAATAATAATAATAACAACAACAACAACAATAATAATAACAATAATAATAATAATAATAATAATAATAATAATATTAATAATTATATCATCAACAATAATAACAACAATACTAATAACAATAATAATAATATTAATAATAATATCATCAACAATAATAACAACAACAATACTAATCATAATAATAATAATAATAACAACAACAACAACAATAATAATAACAATAATAATAATAATAATAATAATAATAATAATAATAATAATAATATCATCAACAATAATAACAACAATACTAATCATAATAATAATAATAATGTTTTCTTTTTTCTCACCATCTTCTCTCGGAATATACAGATGTTTTCTTTCTGGACTTCTCACTTACAAGAAGACACTTGTGAATATAATTAGTTGCAATTATTGATGTGGAATAAATCCCAGATGTTCAGATTCAGCAATACAGATGTTAAGTAAAGAGGTTAGCGCTGCAGAACAGCCACTCCGGATACAATGCTAAAATAATGTGATAAATGTTAACTCAATGGGTCAAGCGTGAATTGATTACTTCAAGTCTCATGTTTTGGCAAATTAGTCAACCAATCAGACATCTGACATTCTTGTGTCCTATACTAGACTGATCAAAGAAGGAAAGCATGCTCTATATCAGGTAGGGTATGAATTGGTCAATAGGGTGGGGTCTATAGCTAAGGAGGTGTGGCTTTTCTAGAAACAGAGGTCTTCTGGGTAAATCTAAAGATATGTTTGATGTTTTATTAGCAGGGTCATTAAACTTAGTGTAACAATAGTCTACATGGAAAGCCACAAATAACCACCCAAACCACACAGTTCCCCAATTACATTATTGTATCCCCTCTACACCTGTGCAATTTACTGGATTTTAGCCAGTTGTTCTTCAGACTCATTCATCCAGATTGTGAGTTTGCCCTTCATGATCCCATGCCGGCCTCAACCATGTGATGACATTATTAAGTAATCAGTCCTCCAGCACAAGGGTTGACCATAAATTGTATCAGGTCAACCATAATGACCCAATACCATCATCGGGTGGTGGACTATCTCAATCAAGTCTGCTCCGGCATTCACCGCCAGGGTGTGAGTACTTTTCAGCCTGACTCCAGCCATTATCTTGACAATCTGTTTCTATGTCCACTCTGTTTCTGATCTTGATTCGGGTTCAAACACTTGTACTCTCATCCGGCTTCAGTCTGTCGTCTGGTTATGACTCCTGGTTTTGTCTCTACTTCGTTGTTGTCCATCTCTTGGTTCCACCACTGTTTCTACTTCAAGTATTAACATTAACCTTCATATCCGGACCCTACTTCAGTCACTACTCTAGTTTCTGTTAACTACTACTCTAGATACAGTATTAGACAGTACTCAGCCGATCCTGCTGATATTGGTCTCACGTGTATTGGAGGTTCCTGATTCTCCCTTGGTGGTAGATGTCAGGCAAAAGAAGGATTCAGGCATTTTGAATTCCATTCAGTCCCATTAAATTTGCCGTAAATCGAACGTGCCCCGATTGCCCTGAAAACTCGTTTCTGACTCTCTGATATCTTCTAGGACTATATCCAACCCTTTCGAAAGCTTAACGCCAAGTCAGGATTGGTAATGTCAAAGTGACAGCAACATAAATGGGTAGAGAGGGATAACTGTAGTGCATTTCGGGAAGGCTGTCTGCAAGGCATTATGGGGAACCCCGCGAAAGTCATGTGATCATTTTTCCAATCTGTAAAATAACGGCCAGTGCTCGCCTACAGCCTCTATTTTGCCGTGATTCATGCACCAAGAACCCCGAAACGTTTGATATTTAACGAATCCAAAACTTTTGAGAAATTCTGACTAAATTTGATTTGCGTAGAATTGATTTGCTTGTCTCTATTAAAAACAGGGTTTGTTAGCACTTTCTAGTCAGTCTGGCCTTTTCCAATCCCATTGGGCAACAGAAGGCTGAACATACAGGTACAGATCTCAGTTTTTCAATAGAGATAAAAGGTTGTCACAGGTATAGCCTGGTCACTAAAAGATTCAACCTTTAACAATGAACTTGAATGAATGGGTGAAACAAAAAATATTTCATTAGATACATCTTTCAATTTTTTATTTTTTTTGTCCATGTACAGAATTGGCCACTTGTATAATGTATTACTAGATGCCTATTTAGCTCCATAGCTGTTTATAGTAGGCTCAGACATAAGATCTATCCGGAGTGGGGGGGTCAATCAAAGACTTCCCCTCAATCTATAAACCCACCACGACTTACGATGAAAGGTACTTTTGAAATATGTGGCATATCCACTTCACGTAGCTCCATATCCTGTGCATATTTTCCTTCTACTTTTAGTAATTACGCTCATAGATAAACACAAGGTTAAATGGAGAACAAAAGCTTGGAAAAAAAAATCAAAACAGAGTAAATTCCAAAAACACTTCATATTTAAATGGATATTAGAGAGTGACTATAACGAGGTGAACTGGAAAATAAAGTACAATTGTTAATATTTGTTTTAAAGCTTTTTTCTTGCTGTAAAATGTACAAACATATCTCATAGCTACATAGGTTACAGAAAGACACTGGCCCACCAAGTTCAACTTTTTTCAACCACTCATACGTCTTTCATTGCTAGATTAGTTCTAAGGGCATGGTCACATGTGGCGTGTTTCTGCCGACACTGTCCGCATCAATGCCGCACATAATCTGCGTTGCCGATTCCTTTGCGCCTTTGCCTAAAATGTGCAGTAGATTGCTGCGGATTAGTCGTTGCGTATTCAGGTGAAGAGCACTTCCTGCTGTCTTTTATAACATTCCATCCCAGGCTGGGTATAGACCTCGAAACACATAGGTCCAGCCAGAATGAAGAAATATCCTGTTCGTAAAACCAATAAGCAGCGCAACACACGTAACCTCTGCGGATTTCATTGCGTAATTTTGCAACTTCATTGAAGTCAATGGAGAAATTCCGCCACAAGTCCGCAACAGCCAGTGTATGCTGCGGACACCAAATTCCGCACCGCAGCCTATGGTCCGCAGCGGAGTTGTCCGCTATGTCTGCACGAAGATAACTGAAAAGGTGTGGAAACCAATGGACAGACTGTCTGCTGCGGATTTACAGTGCGGACTGTCCGCAGCGGAATTCCACAGAAATTCCGCCACGTCTGAACATGCCCTTACTCTTAGAGCAGGTTCAGATGTGGCGGAATTGCTGTGGAATTCTCCAGCGGCCGTTTTTTACATTTGTTTCTATACAATTTTAGGAAAGTTAGTTCAGACGTTGCAAAAAACGCTGCTGCGGACCATAGGCTGCGGTGCGGAATTTTCAGTCCACAGCATGCACTGTCTGTTGCGGAGAAGAAGCGGAATTTCCCTGCGTATTTCAGCCTTTGCAATGCAAAAACTGAAATCTGTGGCAAGTCTGCTATGTTTTCTGCCCCTATATACAAGAATATAACCACTATAATACTGCCCCCTATGTACAAGAATATAACTACTATAATACTGCCTCCTATATACAAGAATATAACTACTATAATACTGCCCCTATATACAAGAATATAACTACTATAATACCGCCCCTATATACAAGAATATAACTACTATATTACTGCCCCTATGTACAAGAATATAACTACTATAATACTGCTCCTATGTACAAGAATATAACTACTATAATACCGCCCCTATATACAAGAATATAACTACTATATTACTGCCCCTATGTACAAGAATATAACTACTATAATACTGCTCCTATGTACAAGAATATAACTACTATAATACTGCCCCCTATATACAAGAATATAACTACTATAATACTGCTCCTATATACAAGAATATAAATACTATAATACTGCCCCTATATACAAGAATATAACTACTATAATACTACCCCTATATACAAGAATATAACTACTATAATACTGCCCCCTATATACAAGAATATAACTACTATAATACTGCCCCTATATACAAGAATATAACTACTATAATACTGCCCCTATATACAAGAATATAACTACTATAATACTGCCCCCTATATACAAGAATATAACTACTGTAATACTGCCCCTATATACAAGAATATAACTACTATAATACTGCCCCTATATACAAGAATATAACTACTATAATACTGCCCCCTATATACAAGAATATAACTACTATAATACTGCCCCTATATACAAGAATATAACTACTATAATACTGCTCCTATATACAAGAATATAACTACTATAATACTGCCCCTATATACAAGAATATAACTACTATAATACTGCCCCTATATACAAGAATATAACTACTATAATACTGCCCCCTATATACAAGAATATAACTACTATAATACTGCCCCCTATATACAAGAATATAACTACTATAATACTGCCCCCTATATACAAGAATATAACTACTATAATACTGCCCCTATATACAAGAATATAACTACTATAATACTGCCCCTATATACAAGAATATAACTACTATAATACTGCCTCCTATATACAGGAATATAACTACTATAATACTGCTCCTATATACAAGAATATAACTACTATAATACTGCCCCCTATATACAAGAATATAACTACTATAATACTGCTCTATATACAAGACTATAACTACTATAATACTGCCCCTATATACAAGAATATAACTACTATAATACTTACTCCTATATACAGGAATAAAACTACTATAATACTGCCCCTATATACAAGAATATAACTACTATAATACTGCCCCTATATACAAGAATATAACTACTATAATACTGTCCCCTATATACAAGAATATAACTACTATAATACTGCCCCCTATATACAAGAATATAACTACTATAATACTTGTAAAGGATCTGCCAGGCACTACATCTGGGTATACTCCCAGGATTAATCAGTCGACACCTGAGGCCAGACCTCTGAGACTGACACCTGCTCCCACCAATCAGGGTGGCAGGCTCAGGAGTGGGAGAGCCTATCGCAGCCTGGTCAGTCAGAGTTAGCTCCGCCCCCTGTCCATTTATACCTGCCGTTTTCTCTTCCTCCTTGCTTGTTATTCTTCTTGGATTCCTGGCCCCACTGCTGCCTTGCTCCAGCCTGCTTCTGCCGTGCTTCTGCCTTGCTTCAGTTCCGTTTATCCTGCGTTGCTCTGCCCCTGGCTTGCTTCTGCTCCGTGCTCCCGTTTGTATACTCCACTACTTCCTGATCCTGACTGGCTCATTCACCGCTCCGTTTCCTCGTGGCGTTCCGTGGGCTACTGTATTCCCTTGCGTGTTCCCTGTTTGTCTCCCTTGCACTTAGACAGCGTAGGGACCGCCGCCAAGTTGTACCCCGTCGCCTAGGGCGGGTCGTTGCAAGTAGGCAGGGACAGGGCGGTGGGTAGATTAGGGCTCACTTGTTCCCTTCACCTCCTTCCTGCCATTACAATACTGCTCCCTATATACAAGAATATAACTACTATAATACTGCCCCCTATATACAAGAATATAACTACTATAATACTGCCCCTATATACAAGACTATAACTGCTATAATACTTCTCCTATATACAAGACTATAACTACTATAATACTGCTCCCTATATACAGGAATATAACTACTATAATTATCTTTTTTATTTGAAAACTTGCAACAAAATATTACAATATCTTTGCAATACACTCATAACAGATAAAGAAAATAAACATTTGTCTCTTAATAACATCACAATCATTAAACAAACCATAATATATGAAGTATAGATTGTTTCAACTATTTTTCATGATATTATTCTAGACAGTATTACAGGAGAGTTCTTCTTTATTGATGACGGGGCAGCATCGCGCACACCACAGAGGGTACACGGTCACCACATTTATGACATATAGTGAACCTCTATGATATAAACGGAGTTCGGGGTAGAAGTCTCCATACAGCAGCAAAGAGCTTCACTGTCCCACTAGATATGGTGACTGCAGGGACACAGCAGGGACATTACTCTGTAGATAAGTCTCTTGTATAAAGATGACATTGGTTTTGTCGTCAGACAGACGCTGGAATATCGCCTGCCGCCTGCTCCTATTCTTCACACTGTTCACATTGATGGAGGTGATTTTCAGCCTCATCCTGGTTACATGTCTTTCCTACTTTTTTTCCTTCTTCCACTGCTATGTCCTCTAACACCCCATCTTTTGGTGGACATTGGGGGGTCAGCATCTTCATCCTGAGGTTCGTTGTCTGGGATGTGTGAGGAGACTTGCTCCATCTCTGCTTCTTCTTCCTGGTCATCTTCCCCCAGCGCACAGTAACGTCCCCCAGTTATCGCCAGCACTGGAGACTCCGGTGATTTCTTTGCAGCAGTGGTTTTTTTCCTAGAAGAATTATCTGTTTTACTTCTCCTTTTAACCGTCTGAAATCCCTCCTCATCGATACTGGTTGCTGCGGCTAGATCAGCTGGTTTTTTACTGGTCACTGCGGCTGGATCAGCTGGTTTTTTACTGGCCGCTGCGGCTGGATCAGCTGGTTTTTTACTGGTCGCTGCGGCTGGATCTACTGGTTCTTTACTGGTCACTGCGGCTGGCCCAGCTGGTTTTTTACTGGTCGCTGCGGCTGGATCAGCTGGTTCCTTACTGGTGCTGGGCAGATGTTTAGATGTTTTGGTGACAGAGTGACTGGATATTTTGTTTTTAGCATGACCTCTAATTTCAGTGGCTGGTGACACTTGTGCAGCATCCACAGATGGGACATTCGTCTCTGGAGCAGGGTCTCTGGTACTTTGGCTCACATCATCGCTGGGACCTCCAGGTTCTGGGGTTGTATCTACACATATGGAGACATCCTCATGGTCTTCCTCCATGGCTTCTTTAAAGGTCTCCTCCTTATTATGCTCTGCATGTGGACACTCCCGGAATGTATGTCCAGGTCCTAAACACAGGTTACAGATGACAGGTCCTGTACAATCATCCTTCACATGCCCAAACTGACCACATAGTGAGCACTTAATACGGGAACAGTTGAATGTCAGGTGTCTGCCCTCACATCTATGGCACAGTCGCGGTTGACCAGGGTAGTAACATATGCCTCTCTCCGAGTCCAGGTAGAAGGAGTGCGGCAGATGTCTGGTCACTCCATTCTCATGAACCAGCTGGATCTTGACAGAATATCCTCCATTCCAGATCTCCTCCTCATCATAGATCTTTGTTGGCAGTCTCTTCACCTCACAAGATCTGCTCAACCAGTGCTGCAAATCTACCAGAGCCACCACCTCAGACTGGAACAGGACGGTGGCGGTGACTACCTGGGGTTTAGTCAGCTGGATGACATGTAGATGCTCCCACATCGCGTGCTCCTTTGTATCGTTATAAATACCCCAGAACAAGTCTAGACTATATTGCAGCTTGAAACTGATGTCATAATTCCTGCTGGAGGGAACGTGGATCAGAGCGAACACCTCAGAAGCTTTAAACTTCATAAACTCCTTCAACAAAACTTTCCCAATGTAGAGTCTGGAGGGGAGGTTTTCCTCTGGTCCTGAGTACCTGATTCTGACAGCGTTCCTCCTCTGAGGTGTGGGGTTAGTCGGTCTTGTGACGCTGGAGAACAGTCTCCTGTACTGAGGTCTGTCAGCAGGTGGGTCAGGACTGGACCTCTCCTCAGCTGATTGTACTGCAGATCCTCCTGTGTCTGCTCCTGATCGCTGTGTAACCTGCACTCCATTCACTGACACTGCGGACAGCTGAACCTCCAGAACAGGGTCTGCAATGTCCGCCTCAACCTGTGCCGCTGGTTCATCCGATATCAGACTGTCAATCACCGCGCTGAGCGAGGTCTCACTTACAATGTCAGTATATGCGGCACTTTCTTGCTCACTCCCAGGAGTGCCACTCGCATTCACTTCATCTGTACTGCACATAGAGTCTACTGCAGTTAACCCCTCGTCAGCTGGCACAAATTTCTCTGCAGCTTTAGCAGCATTTGTGTTGGCTGATTGCACAGACCCCACACATGATGAGAGATGTGATCCTCCAGCCACTGCACACTCATATCTTCCAGGATTTCCCTGCTCCACAATATTATAGTCAGTGTCTTTTTTTGCAATGATATTTTTTCTCTTCACAGTTTGGGCTCTGGTCTCCCTTTTATTCTCCATTGCCCGGTTCTTTATTTTGGGTACTGTGCATGATTCTTTCTGCAATCTCTCCTTCAATATCACCAGCTCACGTGTGCAAACATCCAGACACTCACATTTCATCAGCTTTGCCTTTGGATCAGTCTCTTGGTTAATTTCAGTTCTCAATTTGCGAACTTGCATTTCCATTTTAAAGATATTTTTCTTTGTCATTTTTGTGCACAATTCACCAACATCATGAGATTCAGTTGACTCACCAGCCACCATTTCCAGATCATCACCTCCACCATCTCCATGCTGCAGGCCAAACTCCAGACTCTGGGCTTTCCCAGGATCATCAGCCCAGGACCCCTCCCCTCCACCTGGGTCAGAAGCCATGCATAGTCCCAACAGGGAGCTCACAAGCACACGTCTATCCTCTCCTATGGACAAGAATATAACTACTATAATACTGCCCCTATATACAAGAATATAACTACTATAATACTGACCCCTATATACAAGAATATAACTACTATAATACTGCCCCTATATACAGGAATATAACTACTATAATACTGACCCCCTATGTACAAGAATATAACTACTATAATACTGCCCCTATATACAAGAATATAACTACTATAATACTGCCCCCTATACACAAGAATATAACTACTATAATACTGCTCCCTATATACAAGATTATAACTACTATAATACTGCCCCTATATACAAGAATATAACTACTATAATACTGATCCTATATACAAGAATATAACTACTATAATACTGCCCCTATATACAAGAATATAACTACTATAATACTGCTCCTATATACAAGAATATAACTACTATAATACTGCCCCTATATACAAGAATATAACTACTATAATACCGTTGCAGTTTTGTCACTTAGTATTTACTTTAAATAATAGAAATAGGACATCTTAGTAAAAATGTACCTATTTTATGACCATACAGGGAATAACATTGCAAAAGCGATGGCCCCCGTTCTTGGGTAAGATATGACATAATATGAACTCTTAAAAGTTTTGAGTCCATTTTTTAATATATGTGAAGTTAATTAACTTGAGTAGTTTTATAACAGCCCCTGTTAGACATGAGCTCCCGGTAATTTTGTGCATAAATCATAATCTACCATACGTAAGGATTTAATTCAGGAGACATTGAGATTCAGGCGGCCGTTCACCAATTACACCAAATGCTTCCATAACGTCTAACGTACAAAACTTAATTCAAAGCTTGATTACTGAAACACTTGGCAATTTAAGAACATTGATTACTCGTTTAAGATGATGAAAAGGAGATGGATGTTAAACATGCGATTTCGGGCCCTAAAAGCAAAAATAACGTATATACAAGTCAAATTATCAAAGAGCAGATCCACTACAGAGACATCAATATGGGCAGAGTGGGACCAAAACCACCAGTCTATAGGAATTCCCGGGGGGATTAATTACAATTTTAGAACATAGATCATCAATAAAAGAAGCTTTTGTGAGGAGATTTATGATACTGATTTTAGTTTTTAATACTAATGACACTGGTAGAAGTAGAAGATTTACAATAGATAGAAGGTTCTAGACATGTCCTCATCCATTTCTTTGTATTTGGTGATTAAAAGGATGTATGTAGCACTATCTTCTAAAAATAGGATATGTTTGATGGTCACCACTGCCATCAGAAACCTCAAAACCTATGATAGGTTTGAGCAGGGGCGTAGGCAATATTGTTCCTCGTGGGCGGGACTTAAAACACATTTTCCTGTTCTATGTTCATCTATATTAATCATTGTGTAGTGCCACTTTTTACTATACTTTGTTTTTCATTTTCTCACCATTTTTAAGATCTCTGCTTTTTGTTGGTGAATGAGAACAGTCCTGTCTACATCCAGAGACTGAAAACCCATCCTGTTCTAATATCTCTCACAGCTGAGAGTTTGCTACAATTGTATGTAGTCTAGGCAATCCACTATGAGATGAACACAACAATGACACAAACCTTTCTCCCTGTCTGAAAAGTTTGTTACGATTTATCACTGCAGGTAAAACGTATCAGTCCGGAATCCAGACAGTTTAGCCCACAGAAGATCGGCTAGACTGGTTACAGATGTAACAAACCCTCAGTTGTGAGATATATTAGTTTGGAAGGGGGTTATCTGCTGTTTTTATACAACACTATAGTCTCCTGATTAACCCTTGATTATAAACTTGTATAGGAACTGTTCGGCATGACATATTAACTTTACATGACATCATCACCCCAAGTGGCTATGCTGTACTAAACCTGCTCCTATAAAAGACAACAGTCCCCTGACTTAAAGGTGCTGTACAGGATTAGAAAAGATGGCTATTTTCTTTCAGAAACAGCGCCACACCTATTCACAGGTTGTGTGTGGTAATGCAGCTCAACCCCATTCATTTCAATAAAGCTGAGCAGCAATACCAGACACAACCTATGGACCGTTCTGTCACTATTTCTGAAAAGAGAGCAGCCATATTTTTCTAATTTTCGACTACCCCTTTAAATAGGTTATGCGGGGACCAAAAATTATTACCTGTTTAGTCCCTGCGGTATGTGAGTACACTCGCTAATGTATCCTTCCCGATTCTGAGATTTTCATAGATTTTTATAGCGCTAGCGGGGGACCGGAAGTCTAGTTGCACAGTCTTCTTTTTTGATGATACGCCTCTTCGTCATGTGACTGGTCCCGCTGTACTCTATGTAGAAGCAGTAGCAGTAGTACAGCGAGTAGATGGAGTACAGCGGGATCGGTCACATCACCAAGAGTCGTATCATCATCAAAGAAGACTGTGCAACTAGACTTTGGTAGCGCTATAAAAATCTATGGAAATATTAGAATCAGCACAGCGGGGGACCGGAATGTATAATAGTGAGTGTATCACATACTGCAGTGACTACACGGGTAATAATTTTTGGACTCCGCATAACCCTGTCTTGGAAAATGTCCTATTCAACACATAAGACCATTGACTTACACATGGCCAGGCCATATTATCCGATGACATCACATGACATCATTATCCTGTACTAGAGTACAAGGCTCTTGTCCCCTGATGGTACAGACAATAGGGTCATCACATCACACAGCCGCACCACCAAGGAAGTTAAGGCACTATTGTCCATGCAAAGGACTATTTCCATACAGGATTACAGTCTCCATAGAAGGGCGAGGATTGTAATATAACGAGGGTACATTATAATGTTACATGACCGTGCTACCATGTAGGGCGGGATACTAGTATTTATATACTCTTTGCATACAACAAAAAAATCCCTTTTACTTACCCCTGACTATAGACTTGTACTTTAACAGGACTAAACAAGTCAACAGTCCCCTAACTTACATCACAGTGCGGACATAGAATGACATTATAGGATCACATAGATAGGGACCCGTCGTCTTGTATAATGGTGTATTTAATGTATATCAACCAGAGATGGCCTCATAGCAGAAATCAAAATGGGGCCCCATGCTGGTTCATTTCCAACACCCATGTATCCCAATGGCCCAGCGCCGCTTTCTCCAAAGTTTGGCATTATCCTCAGACCATTTCCCCCCACAACAAGCTGTAAAGATTTTGTATCTTGTTTTTATCTCTTCTCTGTTTTCTTGGTCTCGAAATGAACAAGTCAACAAAGCCGCCCCATAAAATCTAAAATTGGATGATATTCAGTCGAGTATTTTTCTCACCTTTCATATCAACCAGACAGAAGTCTGAAGTTAAAACTTTGCAGTTATCTCTGGTATTAAATCTCTCCAGTTTCATAACTATAATATAATCCTGTTTCACAGACTATACTATTTCCACTTGTATACTGAAATTGCAGATAACCTCCCCCGCATGTGCTTATCAGATATCAGCCGGCCGCAGGCACCTGCAGGCTTACCCACTGACCACTTTTATATAAGACTGAAGGTCAATCAGAAGGGTCACAGGCAGCCGGGGGGGGGGGGGGTGGGCTTTTGCAGTTATCACGAACCTGACTGAAAACGGAAACATATAGAAATGTAAAAAATGAATAAGAAAAAAGTAATAATGAAAAAAGAAACAGAAAAAAATTACTAACAGAAACATGAAGAAAAAAAATTATAGTATTTTTTTTATTTTAATTTACCATTTTTTAATTGCCGTGGAAACCGTGCTTGACAATTAGGAACAGAAGTAAAGAAAAAAATATTAAATAAAAATACAAATAAATAAATATATATATCATTTTTTCTTTCGTTTTTTCTTTACTTCTGCTCCTAATTGTCACGTTGGTTTCCGCAGAGATTTTAAAAATTATTAATTAAAACTCCAGAGATCTAATACGAGCCCCTGCCGGGTCCTACTACCCATCAGAGCACCAGAGGATCCTTTGTTGGTCAGACTGTGACATAATAATGTCAGCAGAAGACAAGTCACTTGGGTCTATATCTTATGGGATGATCACAAATAACCTATTAGATCTTATTGATGATATGTCCTGCGTGTACAATGATAACTACAAAGATTACAATGCAATTAATAGTGGACGTGCACATGTTCTGTATAGATGGAGGGTGGTCCTTCGAATCGTCTACACTGGTGGGTCCAAGGAACCCAAGTCCAATGCTGTCAGCACACAATGCTGCATCTTCAAATGTAAGCTGCACAAAATCACATCCAGAGGTCATTATGAGACATCTAGAGAAAGTCATCACTTATTTTTTTACTGTTCCTTTAAGAGGCTGCCCGGCCCTATGTCCTGGCTGAGCTGAACCCATAATTATTACGTAACCCTATTCAGTAACATGGCAGTGTGTGCACTTGACCCTGCTTCACTATACTTAGGTTGGTACATGCATATACTAAATCTTCAGATGGGGGCAAAATTAAACTGTTCCTATCACAGTATTTTTTTCTTCAGAAATCAGTATGCGGATATATAAATCTTTGTAGTATATCTTACCACGTGACGGTGAAGCCCTCCTCACCTTCCACTAGCCGGTAGTTCCACCTTCTCTCTAAGGGCTCATTCAGACAAGCGTATAAGTTGTCCGTGTGACGGCCATCCCACTGACGCATGTATTTCAATGGGGCCGTTCACACAACCGTTGTTTCAACAGATCGTGTGAAGGGTCCGTGAAAAAATAGGACATGTCCTATTTTCTTGCGTCTCACACATCCCCTCATAGACTGAAGACTGCAGTTTTTCACGTCCAAGGTTGCCCACGCTCATCCGAATGTAGCCTTAATGTTCAGAAAACGCCTTAGTCTCAAACTATCTTTCTAGTGTAATACAGTAAATAGTAGACAAGAAGGAGGAGGAGGGGGATGCAGCTGCAATTTCTCTCTCTGTGTCTGTCAGAGTACATGCTGCGAGAGGGGAAGTGAACACATCTGATTGGCTCAGAGCACAGCTCTTATGTCACAACAGGAAAAACCCGCCCACTCAGCAGGCATCAAGGGAGAAAGTCATGCAATGGGACCCTAAAACGCAGGTTAGACATACAACTGGAAATCTGACACCACTTTCTAAGCAAGTTGGACCTCTGCACCTCATGCACACGACCGTTGTGCCACTCGGGCATTTTTGATGGCCTCCGAGTGGCACCCGATAGTCTTCACAGACCCATTCAGTTTAGCGGGTGAATCGGGTCCGTGAAAAATGATCCGAGTCTCAGATCCGAGGAAAGATAGGACATGTTCTATCTTTCCTCGGATCACAGACAGGACTCGGCCGGTGCACACGGTCATGCACATGAGGTGTTAGAATGAGAAGTCAAATGTTCAGTAACATAAATCTCCGAGCAGTGTCAAAGGGGTATAAACTCAATATAGAACCTTTTATTCTAGAAACCAGTGGTGGTCCTAGATCCAGGGCAGTAATATAATCTTCTCACTTGTATCTATGATGTATCGCGAGATCATTATGACTGGATCTCCCCTTTAAATGCAGTTCTCCGCTTCTTAGCAGAGAAAACCATTCTCCGCCACCAAACTGGAATCTTAATATGAGGATAGAGCGTTACATTGTTGCCCTTTTAACTTTTAGTTCTACAGAGAAAACGTTTCTGTATCGCATTAGAGCCTCTGTTCTCCTTCTTCTGCTTCTACCTTAAAGTGAAACTCCACGGGGAACAAGGGATGCGCTAAGACGACCGACTAAAAACAGCAGGAACACGTTCCCTCTACAACAACACGGAAAGTGAATCGGAGAAGTAGAAACCTCCCGTCCTTGTCCCGCTGCTGCTCGTTCTTTCATTTTCATGTAGGTGAAGAGAATGAAATGGTCACATTGTTCATTAATGCGGTTACAGATAAATGAGCAGCGTTCCTCTAGCCTTTGATTGCGCTCAGTTCCAGCATTAAATGTCAGCTGTATCCTACAAGGCGCCGCTTTTCCTGCATCTCCTGATTTGTTTCGGACTTTAAAACTAATATTTAAAAGGAAAAAATGTATCAAGTAAAAATATTACATCCCCGATGCATCAAAGTGAACCTGGAGGCAAATTCTCATCGCATGTGATAACTTACAGCTCAACACGCTCATTTGCTCAGTTTGGAAAAATACAATGATATCTAGGCCTGTTGTTTCCAAAAAATTCTTAAAGGTGAAATGCAGTCAAAAAGTTCTTCTGATATGTCCAAGGTGCAGGGAAGTCTGTAAACTCCTTTGGTGTTGCTTGGAGATTTCTATTACTGTCAAAGGTCCATGGACATCATGAACATCAGAAATCTCTGAGCAGTACAAAAGGGGCATAAGTAGAGATGAGTGAATTTCCCGAAAATAGTTTTGGGCTAATTCGATCGAATCGGCTGTTCGATTCGATCCAAATAAATTTGCCACGAATGACAAGTTCTCCTATTGCCTTGAAAAATTGTGTCTGACCCTCTGAGGTCTTCTAGGACGATATTCAACAAGAATTATATCCTGGTTAAAGTGTAGCTAAACATTTGATAAACTTCTGACATGTAATAGTGACATGTCAGAAGTTTGGATTGGCGGGGGTCCGAGCACTGAGACCCCCACCAATCGCTAAAACAAAGCAACTGAAGCGTTCCTGTGAGCGCTCAGCCGCTTCATGTGTGTTCAGCTTTTTCCGGAAATAAATGTATCGGAGAACGGACTCAATAGAAAGTCTACGAGCCTGTACTCCGATACATCGGCTTTCAGGAAAAAGCCAAACAGACAAGAACCGACGGAGCTCTCACACGAGACCTTCAGCTTCTTCGTTTTAGCGATTGGTGGGGGTCTCAGTGCTCGGACCCCCACCAATCCAAACTTCTGACGTGTCACTATGATATGTCAGAAGATTGTCAAACGTTTAGCTGCACTTTAAGCTTTGTATAGTGGATATGTAGCAAGTTAGTCATATGCATCCCCTAGATTACGCCGGCCACAGGTAGAAATGAGTCAGTCATTACTGGGTCTTAACATTTTTACAGCCAATCACTATTTCCCAATATAAATTGAGACTAAGGGTATGTTCACACGCAGCGTTTTCAGGCATGTTTCAGGGTGTAAACGCCTCTAAAAATGCCCGAAAAAACAGAAGCTTAATGCCTCCAAACATCTGCCCATTGATTTCAATGGGAAAAATGGCGTTTCACTCAAAAGGGTTTTTTTTTTATGCGGCCGTTTCAAAAAATGCTCGTAAAAAATGCATTTCAAAACCAAAAATTTTAAGGGAAGCTCCGCCTTCCAATAACATTTGAAGTCTTCAAATAAAGAGAAATATTACCATTTTTTCAGTTTATTTTATTCTATATAATATAGAGAAATATATATTCAGTAGCTGAATGGAAACAATCAACAAGCTGCTGTTGATCATTTTATGTATCGCTCTTTATTACTCAAAAATGAGGTGTATACTTAAAACTATTTTCTGCATGTTTGGAAGTAATTGAACATCAGATATTCATGGGTTAGTCATGCTGTACTCCATACCCACAAAAAAACAGCTATAATAAGATCTGTAAATAGCAACAATCCTGCTTGCTGATGGTCTCCAGATTTTTTTTTCTCCTTTCTACACTGCACAAAATAAACCAGGGATCTCTCCTTCAAGTCCATTTAATACATTTGTTCTGGATCTTTCATATTTTTAATGTTGGGGAAGTTTTTGCTCCGTTTTCGACACATCTGAATCTTTGTGTATTAATAATGAGCGCTGTTCTTTCTCCACTTTCCGTCAGTGCGATTACATAATGAATGACGACCTCTCTTCTCACTACCGCTGCTTTCATGTTGGCGAGCTCTGTTATTTTTAGATACCACAGTGAATCAATTGCAATGTGCCGTCATTTGCCGTCTCCTTTATCTCCTTGCCGGACTTTCTGCACTTAATTAAATACGTGTTTTTTTTCTTCTGTTTGTAAACGAAACTTAATTGAAAAAGATTTTCTTGTAAATCTCGTCAATCGCTTAATTGATACATTTCTGCTTAGGAGAGCAGCATTTTTGCAACATTCAGTTTCAGCATTAGTGCAAAGCGTTTGCAAATATTTTGGATAGCAATTTTTAAAATAATAAAATAAAAATGTAAGAATTTTTAACAACCCTTCTAGTACCCCGGCATAATTATCATATCTCTGTGCTGAAATATAGGGGTATATTTTTGGTTTTCTGATATACTATGTCATACCTTATATATTTTTGGTTTTCTGAAATATAGGGGAAGCCCAAACAAACCAATGCATAATATATCAAATGACTATTTGCATACACGGTGGCAAATTACCATGGGCAACACAATTGGGGTTCAAAAGGGAGAGGTGGGCATTGATGTAGTTGATGCACCCCTCACCAAAGACCTGAACCCTATCTTGTCTTTGTCCTAGGAGGCCATGCATGTTGTTGTGGGCGCTTTATACTCATCTTGGCACAAAAATTATAAAAGGGTAATGGCTTAAAGGGATTGTCCAGTTTAGAAAACCCTTTTTCATACACCCTATTAGGGAATTCTGGGTAATAGAGGGGGTCCTCATCTCTTGGAGAGCGGTTACATAGAGCGTCTCTCTCCTTGGAGGACCTGTCTTGTCCTGCATTACACAGACAACACATTAATATGAATGGACACTGTGTAATACTTCATTTCCCCTGTGGTGGCGCTGAAGGGAAATTAAACACTTACTGCCAGGTTCCACCCCACAGATTACAGCTGATCGCTGGGGGTCCCTTCAGGAGGACACTTTATAATAAGCCTGTTGTCAAGGGGTGAGTGCAATTGTTTCAGGTCTAGACCATCCTCCACATCAGAAGCCCAAATCTCTAACTATTGTTCTGATAGTTTGCTACAATGTATCAGTGCAGGAAAATCCATGTCCGTCTGGAATTCAGGTTGTTCATCTCTCAGAGGATTGTCTAGACTTGATACTATTGTAGCAAGCCCTCACTCGAAAGAAGCATGAAGTCAGGACGGATTTTCAGCCTCTGGATACAAACAATAATGTTGCCACTAACTGACAGCATGCAGAGATCTTGAAAATGGTGAGGAATTATAACATAAAGTAGATTAGAAAGTTGCAGAACTTTTTATTACTATGATTAAGCTTTATTTTCATGAAGCCACAATAAAAGGTGAGATGCCTAAACAGCAACTACTGGTAAGCCTTTGGGGAAGTGCGAATCATGTGACCACCAAAAGGGCTCCGGTTCCTCTAATTTCTATAAGCAATCCATGCGTCTCTCGTGTGTCGCCATGTATGGCCAGTTGTGCGTGTAGAGAGGCTCCTTGAATGGCAAGAAATTAGTGATGAGGGATCAGAGAGGGGACAAGTTCTCCTAGTGCCTAAAGTAGGGGTTTCAGAATGTGCCCCATCACCCTGAAGTTCAGCATGAGCCATCAGAAGGACAATCAAGCATTTGCCCAATGTCACCACCACCCATTCCCCAAAATACCTAAGTGCTCTTATTTATCATACATACTCCCCATGTCTTGCCACCCATGTACAGTTCTTAATGTAGCACCAGCTGGCCACCCTACCAGGTACCGCCAATCTTGTCCGTCAGCTCCTGCAGCTTCTCTCCTGGCTCCATCCCTCGCCTCCCATATATTACAGAGAAGCGCTCATCATCCCCTACACCTACACCATTATCAACAGCTCGGACCCCCCCCCCCCCCCCCCATGAATGGTGCTCTAGATGATTTCCTTCTCAGCCAACCTTTTGTCCTGGACCTGTGAGGGATGGAAGAGTAACTATCATCCTACATCACACATCAGCAAATGAATGAGCATTTAAAAGTAACTAAACTATCCAAAAGCTTCTGACATGTCATAGTGAGGGGGTCGACCCCACCGATCGCTAAAATTAAGCGGGTGATCGCTGAGTCACTTAGTTTCTTATCAGATTTTCTCGGAAAGCCGAGAAGTTAGTGTACGGACTTTCTATTGTACCCGTACACCGTTACCTCGACTTTCCGAGAAAAGAGGATCAGAAACCAAGCGGCTAAACACTCACCCCAGCGCTACTGCCTTTTAGCGATCGGTGGGGGTCTCAGCGCTTGGACCCTCACTATGACATGTCGGAAGTTTTCTGAAATTTAGTTACCCTTTCACTTTTGCCACGGGTTGGTTGGATTAGGCTCAATTTACGATGTTCATTACAATGTTATGAAAGGAAACGATCTCATTATTTTGTGCCGTAATAGCGGCTGCACTTAATAAATGGCCGCTGCTATAGAGCACCTTGTGATTCATCCGTTTTAATTAGCGTGTAGGTCTCCAAATGTTTGGCATTATGAGAGTAATATAGAATTATACTAATTAGCATAAATGGACTATAAATGAATATTGTTAATGCTGCTTTATGTAATATTAACATAAAATAACCTATAGAAGAGCTTCTAATTAACGGAGAATGAGATAGGACAAACGAAGGGAATACTTGTCATCAGTCCGAATACCGTAGGTGGAGTATAGAGGGCAACTAGAGTCAAAGCTTCCCCAATCCTTAAAGAGGTACAACACGGTTTTAATATTTGTTATGTTTTTTAGATATTTACTTTCTACATGAAATGTTATTACTAGGTTAGACGACTGTATGTGAAGACTTATGTACAGTGATTCCTCCATTAGCAACAAAGTCCATCATACTAGGTCTAAAAGCAATCGTGTAGTTATAGGAAATGCAGATGTTGGAAGAAAACCTGGTCCCCGATGCATGAAGGGACCACAAATATGGCTACATCTGTGGAAGTCGATGGGTGCCATATTATACCTTCATAGAACTCATGGGCTCC
The DNA here is from genome assembly GCF_050947455.1 of Rhinoderma darwinii. Lineage (NCBI taxonomy): Eukaryota > Metazoa > Chordata > Amphibia > Anura > Rhinodermatidae > Rhinoderma > Rhinoderma darwinii. Next base: position 79,964,902 of record NC_134698.1, on the reverse strand, counting down.
TTTGGATAGCTGATAAGTCTACCAATAAAATAAACACATAAAGAGGTTGTCTGCTTTGGAAAATCACTTTTTATTAAGAGTCCTCTGATGGTAAGCTATTCATAGGATGCTGGGACCCATAGTGATAAACTGTAAAATGTGGGGAAGCTCGTAGCAAGTGTTCAATTCTGCTGCAGCACCTCCAGAGGAGACAGAAAGTATTACACAGTTCCAATGTAAATAAATGGGCTGTTCATGTAATGCTTGGATGTGCCGGGTCCTCCAGAGTTTAAATGTTCTTTGTAGCTTAAAAAAAAATGAGTGTAATGATATGGTTATTCCTTGCTATTAAAGGGGTTGTCTAATTTAGAAAAAACATTTCCATACACCCTATTGCGGAATTCTGAGTTGATAAAGGGGGTCCCCTGTTCAGGATCCTCATCTCTTGGTCAGATTGGAGAGCGGTTACATAGAGTGTCTCTCTCTTTCGCTCTCTCTCTCTCTCTCTCCCTGGAGGACCTGTCCTGTCCTGTATTACACAGACAACATCTTGATATGAATGGACACTGTGCAATGCTTAATTTCTCCTGTGGTGGCGCTGCAGGGAAAGTAAACACTTACTGCCAGGTTTCCACACAGATTGCAGCTGATCGCTGGGGTTTCAGCAGAGGGACACTTTGTGATTTGCTTATTGCCAAGGGACCCCTCGAACAAGTAGGGACTGTCCAAAGCGCAGGAACCTCTTGAACTCAGAATTCTCTAACACGTTTTCTAAACCAGACAAACTATTATTAGTTATTTCCATCTCAGACATTAATGGCATATCCACAGCTAATTTGACTGCTTTCGTAACTCCTATAAAAGATAATGAAGAGAGTCGTGATCATACCATACGTGGCCACTCCTGCACATTGTCCCCGTGTTGGATTCGGCAACAGCCTCACCGGGCAGGAGGGGGTTGGGCGGCCCCCGTTCTTAACATAGGTACTGGTCGTAGAGCTGAGACCCGCATTTATCAGACATTTTTGGCATAACCTGTGGATATGTCTGAGATGGGAGAAACCCTTTAAGTCCATTTCCATCTCTGCTACATCTATTTCTTTGGATTCTCTGATATTTTCAGCAAGCACTGACCAGAACAACACATTTATTTCTATATGCGTGCACGTAATGCTCCTTCATTTATTAGAGAAGTTAATAAAATCCAGTCATAGTGGAAAGATTTGTGTCCCCCTGGGTGAGAATGACTAGTCAAGAGTGAAGGAGTCAACCTTCTTATACAATTTAAGATTAAGGGCACATCTGAATGGCTGACAGGCTCCTTACAAATCCCCGGAACATGCTCTGCTCCATTAATATTCTATTTAAAGTATGTGAAATAGATGTGGTTTATATGCAGCGATCAAAGAAGCAGAGAAATCCGGCTGCTACATCAATCTGAAAAAATTATACAGAAAACGGGAAGTGAATGATAGGTGTCATTTACCTTTAAGATTGCAAATCTCATCAGTTACATGGAGTCTTCTGCTCCTCATAGACATCAATGGAAAAGTAGCGCTACCGAAGTAACATTGTAACAGTCACCTGTCTTGCATGGAGTGTGGTTGGAGAAGATGGAACCACAAGAAAGTTATTGGTAACACTTTGGACACTGGACTGTATAGTGAGCCAATGGGTTCATATAAAGCCAATGGACACCAGGGTGGGACCAAGATCACTATGTACTGGCTATAGATATCTTTAGACCATGAAGGAAGGGGCTATGAAATCACCACAGACAACGATATCAGCTGAGATAAGAGACTGGGATCTGTTGACATCACATCACCAGAAAACTATTACAATTTTCTAGCTAAGTGACCAGAGGTTGACGTGTAAACCACTAGGTCAAAACTGGCAAATATGACTTAATAACCAAGTAATAACCATATATACCACTACATACAGTATGCCAAAGATAGTTTGGGCACTTGTGGGCTCCTGAGCCCGTAGAGCCTGGGAACGTGACCCCTGGGTTCACGGGGATAGGGCACTGTATTCACTGCTCGGTCACTGGAAACTGGGGACTATATTCACTGCTTGGCCACTGGAGAATGGGGACTTTATTCACTGCTCGGTCATTGGGGACTATATTCACTGCTTGGCCAATGGAGAATGGGGATTGTATACACTGCTCGGTCATTGGGGACTATATTCACTGCGTGGCCACTGGAGAATGGGGACTGTATACACTGCTCGGTCATTGGAGACTGGGGACTATATTCACTGCTTGGTCACTGGAGAATGGGGATTGTATACACTGCTCGGTCATTGGGGACTATATTCACTGCTTGGCCACTGGAAAATGGGGACTGTATTTATTGTTTGGCTATTGAGAACTGTATTAATTTCTTAGCTGCTGGGGATGGGGCTCTGTATTTACTTGTGGTTGTCTGGACATTAGACGTGTTATTTACTGATAGGTCACTAGGTATTGGGCACTGTATTTACTGTTGGATGACTAGGTATTGGGCACTGTATTTACTGTTGGGTGACTAGGTATTGGGCACTGTATTTACTGTTGGATGACTAGGTATTGGGCACTGTATTTACTGCTTGGTCACTGGCGATAATATTCACAGCTGGGTCATGGAGGATTAGGCATTGTATTCAATGGTTGGTCACTAGGCACTATATTTACAGTTGAGTGAGTATGTATTGGGCACTGTATTTACCGATTGGTCACTTGGGACTGGACACTTTATTAACTGCTGCGTCACTACAGTCTGGACTTTGTTTTCACTGTTAGGCCTCATTTACACGAGCGTATGCGTTTTGCGCGCGCAAAAAACGCTGCGTTTTGCGCGCGTATGCATGGCGTATGCACTGCGTATACGCAGCCTTGTTGCGTTTTAAACGCGCAAAAGGCATTTGACAGCTCCGTGTGTCATGATGCGCGGCTGCGTGATTTTCGCGCAGCCGCCATCATAGAGATGAGGTAGTCGAGGCCCGTCACTGTCCAAGGTGCTGAAAGAGCTAACTGATCGGCAGTAACTCTTTCAGCACCCTCGACAGTGAATGCCGATCACAATATACACCAACCTGTGAAAATAAAAAGACTTTCATACTTACCAAGAACTTCCTGCTTCCCCCAGTCCGGGCTCCCGGCCGTTGCCTTGGTGACGCGTCCCTCTCTTGCCATCCGGCCCCACCTCCCAGGATGACGCCGCAGTCCATGAGACCGCTGCAGCCTGTGATTGGCTGCAGCCTGTGCTTGGCCTGTGATTGGCTGCAGCCTGTGCTTGGCCTGTGATTGGCTGCAGCCTGTGCTTGGCCTGTGATTGGCTGCAGCTGTCATTTGGACTGAACTGTCATCCCGGGAGGTCGGACCGGAGTTATCGGTAAGTCAGAACGTCTTTTTTTTTTTACAGGTTCATGGATTTTCGGAGCGGAAGTCACTGTCCATGGTGCTGAACCAGTTTAACGCTTTCAGCACCGTGGACAGTGACTGTCTCCTGACGTCGCGTACCCGAACATTTTTTACCGGTTTCGGTCAAAACGAGTTTGGCCGAACCCGGTGAAGTTCGGTGCGCTCATCTCGAATTTGACACTCCGTTTGGATGTTTGTAACCAGAAAAGCACGTGGTGCTTTTCTGTTTACATTCAGGAGTTTGACAGCTCTTGCGTGATTTTCGCGCATGCAACGCAGGACCGTCAGTGTGGCATGCGTTGTTTTCACGCACCCATTGAAGTCAATGGGTGCGTGTTGCGTGAAAAACGCAAGAATATAGAACATGTCGTGAGTTTTACGCAACGCACTCACGCAGCGCAAAATTCACGCATCGTCTAAACAGCCCCATAGACTATTATAGGTGCGTACGACACGCGTGAAAAGCACGCGCGTCGCACGCGCGTATAATACGCTCGTGTAAATGAGGCCTTAGGGTATGTTTACACGCAGTGTTTCCAGACGTAATTTGGGTGTTTTATGCCACAAATTACGCCTGGAAAAACGCCCCTAACACGCCTACAATCATCTGCCCATTGCTTTCAATGGGAATTACAATGTTCTGTTTCCACGAGCCTTTATTTTACGTGTCGCTGTCAAAATAAGGCGCGTAAAATGACGGCTCGCCAAAAAAAGTGCATGTCACTTCTTGGGACTTTTTTGGAGCCGTTTTTCATTGACTCTATGGAAAACAGCTCCAAAAACGGCCGTAAAAAATGCTGCAAAAAACGCTGCGAAAATCGCAAGTGGCTTAAAAAACTTCTGAAAATGAGGATCTGTTTTCCCTTGAAAACAGCTCTGTATTTTCCGACGTTTTTGCTCACTGCGTGTGAACATACCCTTAGGGTATGTTCTCACAGCCTATTTTCAGCCGTTTTTCAGGCCGTAAACGCCCCGTAAAATGGCTAAAAATATGGGGGCTGAATGCCTCCAAACATCTGCCCATTGATTTCAATAGGAAAAACGGCGTTCCGTCCCCACGGGGCATTTTTTACACAGCCGTTTTTAAAAATGGCCACGTAGAAAAATGCCTCGTAACAAGAAGTGCAGGTCACTTCTTGAGCCATTTTTGGAGCCGTTTTTCATTGGCTCCAAAAATGGGCGTAAAAAACGCCCCACAAGCATGTTAAGCGTGTGAACATAGCCTTAGACTTAAACTAGGGATTGGGCACTTTAGTCACCGGGGACTGGACACTGTAGTAGCAGCTGGGTCACTAGCTATTGGACAATGCATTTACTGCTGGGTCACTGGGGACTGGGCACTGTATTTATAGCTAGGTCATTGGAGAATATTCACTGCAAGGTCACCAAGTTTTGGCTATTGTATTAACCAACGGCTCATAAAAAAAACTGGGCCATGTAGATTTAATAAATATTCGATTGATGACTTTTTTAAATTCATTTTCCTGCTTTGAATCACATTTCTACTTTTCAATGATGCATTAAACCAGTCACGGTCCATTAAACAAATTTAAACAGAAGTGCATCGAGAGTCAAGGAAAGCCGGCGGCTGATTCACGGAGGCAAGTTTTACATTTTCTCTCATTGTGTTTAATTATCCTTTTAAATATTGGCGCCTATCAAATGTTGGAGATCACATGAACGTTCAGAAACCTACAGAAAAAAATAATATCTCATTGCCAGAACTTTACCTTATAAAATGCTTATTGTGGAATTTTTTGAAAAGTTTTGCTCTTCCAGAGTCGATGAAATTCAAAAAAGTCACGGAACACCAGAAATCTCAAGAAAAAGTTTAGCAGCTCCGGTAGGAGGTTCAATGAGAACTGTCTGCCCTTTTATGATGTGCGAATCTGTAAAGACACCGGCTTCAAGATAGGTGAGATCATGTGAGGAAAAGAATCTCAAAGGATTGATCCTCTACACCTGCTACAATCCCAGAAGCTTTGACACTCAACGACCTATTCTCTTTCTCATTCATTACCTCTTCAAAACCTCACATCTCTTTGTCATGTCTAAACAATGTAACTTTAAATTGACATGCTACAATGTCAACCAAGCCGCAACGTGGTTCATTATAAAGTTTACTTCCTCCAGAAACATTGGAGAAGTTGCTCAGGAGCAGACGAATATAGCTTTGTTATTACCAAGAAGAAAAAAATATATAGCAAAGTGACAAAATGTAAAAAAAAAATTCTCTATGGAATGTTCTCTTACTATACGGATAAACAATATCATTGCTACCAGACTGATTGAAGTTTATACATAGGGGGCTGCTTAAAAGGGACTGGCCCCTTTTGTCAATCCCTTTGTGATAGACGATAAAGTCATCCTGCTGCTGAGACCCCCAGCAATCAGCTGTAATCTGTGGGAGAATGCAGTAGTATTCCCCTGCACTGCCTCCACAGGGGAAATTAAGCACTACACATGTTAGGTCCTCCAGGATAAGAGATACTATTTGTAGGCACTCTGTGTTCTGGATAATAGAGGAGGGTCCTGAATGGGGGTCCCCCTGTATCTTAACCAGGAATTTCCTGATAGAGAATTAATATGGAGTTAAGGAATATTTTATAGAATTGCATGGCTCTGTTTGCAATAGAGACCAAGCAAGCAAGTCACACCACTCAGTCGGTCTCTATCCTAAATAAACTTGATTATAAGAACATAACTGTTACTTTCTTTTCTGCGAAAATTATTTTTAAGGGCTCACAGAAATTTGTTGATGGAGGTTTTTCCCTTTTTTTTCCCTTTATTTTTAGTGTCCCTTTGATACAGCCTACTAGGGAAATTTAAGTTAATATAGGGGGGGGGGGTCCTGTGTTCAGGATCCACATCTCTTGGTCACAGTGGAGAGCGGTTACATAGAGTGTCTCTCCCTCTGGAGAACCTGTCCTGTCCTGTATTACACACACAACACATTGATATGAATGGACACTGCGTAATACTTCATTTCTCCTGTGGTGGCGCTGCAGGGAAACTGAACACTTACTGCCAGGTTTCCACACAGATTACAGCTGATCGCTGAGGGTTCCAGCAGGAGGACGCTTTGTGATCTGCTTATTGTCAAGGAAACCTTGTAAAGGGTAGGGATTGTCCAAAACAGACAATTTTTTTTTTTTCATGTGTTCAACATCCAGAATATTCCGGCATTTGAAGGATCATGTGGATTCCATATTAAAGAGATTTTATTATACTGTCCCTTCTAACTCCTTTTTAATGACACTCCTTACGTTTCCTTTAAACCCTTGGCATTGCACTACTCTACCCATCAGATTCACATGTGATTATTTCAATCGGAACTGAGCTCTGAGCCCACTGGTATTTTTTAGTAAACAGGTTTGAGGAGTTGTTTGAGAATGAATTTAAGGACAAAATGATCTTGTTGCTCTTGGTCACATCAGTCCTTCTGGAGAATGTCTTCACTGACGGGTGATCAGGCGAGTCCGTCAGCGTATGTCCTCAATCACTCTAATGCCAAAAGACACCTGATTACCCAATGAGCGTCATTACTTTAACGTTCTTTATAAATATCATGAGGACGCATCTGCTTTCAAATAATAATAATCTGGGGAATGGCACAAATCAGAATATTAAGAAAATATGTTTCAGAATTGTTATTTCATAGGGAATACAATTATTTACTAAAACTGACATGTCAGGAGAGGGGACGGGTTCTCTTAATGTCGAATGCACTTTCAAATACTAATAAGTTGTCTTTTTCTTATCTAGAGTTCTGCATGTACAAAGACGTGATCTTCTTAAAGGGATTGTTCAGTTTAGAAAACCCATTGTCATACACCCTATTTAGTTAATATAAGGAGGTCCTCTGTTCAGGATCCTCATCTCTGGGTCAGGATGGAGAGTGATTACATAGAGCGTCTCTCTCTGGAGGACCTTCCCTGTCCTGTATTACACAGACAACACATTGATATGAATGGACACTGTGTAATACTTAATTTCGCCTGTGGTGGCGCTGCAGAGAAACTGAACACTTACTGCCAGGTCTCCCCACAGATTACAACTGATCGCTGGGGGTCCGAGCAGGGGGACAATTTGTGATCAGCTTGATCAAGTGCTCCATAGGATGAAACTAATATTATAAATGACACATGGTAGGTGGGGGCTCAGTTACAGATTTTGCGCTGGGGACCAATAGCTTGAAGCCCCTTCTAATATCCATCATTACAGTGTGTAGAGGGTTTGTCATTCAGCCTTCCACAGACCCTGAATGGCATAAAATCTGAACTATTATTTGCACTAACATCCTTTCTCCACCGCTCGTTCTCTTATAGTGCCCTGGTTGTGTAATTGCAAGTATTTCATGGAGTTCTGGTAGTCAATTCATTAACTAGAGGGATTAAATTATACAAAGTTATAATCCTCCCTCACACAGGGGACATTGCAGGGCAAGGATTTGTGGGTGGACATAGGAAAAGTACATTTAAATAGTAAATTAAATGTTAACATATGATCATAAAAAAATTCTGCATTAGTCACTACATATGGGGCTCCTTAATGTACAAGTCTACCTTGGAATTCCACTTTTAAGGGTATGTTTAATAAGGGGAAATTTGCGGTAGAATCCGCCGCAAATATACGCCTCTGGGAGTCAGACTCTTCTAAATCCTGTTAGCTGATTTTTTTAGCTAGCAGGAAAAAGAAGCGTCATGCTCGATCTTCGGGCGGATTCCGCCCGAACCTCCCATTGGGGTCAAAGGGGGAAGAATATTCCTGCCGACACCAGGAATAATTTTGCATAGAATTTTGCAGCGGGACCCACCACGCCAAAACCGCCGTGTAAACTAGCCCTGAAGTTGATATTTTATAAAATGTTGAGTCTCTTTTGGTAAATAAATACATGACTGACCGGTAAATAAATTAATAATACAGGATGTAACTCAGGATTAGTACAGAATGAGTAATGTAATGTACACAGTGACTCCACCAGCAGAATAGTGAGTGCAGCTCTGGAGTATAATACAGGATATAACTCAGGATCAGTACAGGATAAGTAATGTAATGTATGTACACAGTGACTCCACCAGCAGAATAGCGAGTGCAGCTCTGGAGTATAATACAGGATGTAACTCAGGATCAGTACAGGATAAGTAATGTAATGTATGTACACAGTGACTCCACCAGCAGAATAGTGAGTGCAGCTCTGGAGTATAATACAGGATGTAACTCAGGATCAGTACAGGATAAGTAATGTAATGTATGTACACAGTGACTCCACCAGCAGAATAGTGAGTGCAGCTCTGGAGTATAATACAGGATGTAACTCAGGATCAGTACAGGATAAGTAATGTAATGTATGTACACAGTGACTCCACCAGCAGAATAGTGAGTGCAGCTCTGGAGTATAATACAGGATATAACTCAGGATCAGTACAGGATAAGTAATGTAATGTATGTACACAGTGACTCCACCAGCAGAATAGTGAGTGCAGCTCTGGAGTATAATACAGGATATAACTCAGGATCAGTACAGGATAAGTAATGTAATGTATGTACACAGTGACTCCACCAGCAGAATAGTGAGTGCAGCTCTGGAGTATAATACAGGATATAACTCAGGATCAGTACAGGATAAGTAATGTAATGTAATGTACACAGTGACTCCACCAGCAGAATAGTGAGTGCAGCTCTGGAGTATAATACAGGATATAACTCAGGATCAGTACAGGATAAGTAATGTAATGTATGTACACAGTGACTCCACCAGCAGAATAGTAAGTGCAGCTCTGGAGTATAATACAGGATGTAGCTCAGGATCAGTGCAGTATAAGTAATGTAATGTATATACACAGTGACTCCACCAGCAGAATAGTGAGTGCAGCTCTGGAGTATAATACAGGATGTAACTCAGGATCAGTACAGGATAACTAATGTAATGTATGTACACAGTGACTCCACCAGCAGAATAGTGAGTGCAGCTCTGGAGTATAATACAGGATGTAACTCAGGATCAGTACAGGATAAGAAATGTAATGTATGTACACAGTGACTCCACCAGCAGAATAGTGAGTGCAGCTCTGGAGTATAATACAGGATGTAACTCAGGATCAGTACAGGATAAGTAATGTAATGTATGTACACAGTGACTCCACCAGCAGAATAGTGAGTGCAGCTCTGGAGTATAATACAGGATGTAACTCAGGATCAGTACAGGATAAGTAATGTAATGTATGTACACAGTGACTCCACCAGCAGAATAGTGAGTGCAGCTCTGGAGTATAATACAGGATGTAACAACATCAGTGCAGTATAAATAATATAATGTATTTACAAAGTGACTATTATTTATTCTGTAGATTAAATCTACATATTAACTGTAAAATGGAATCTAAGTGTGAACATGGGCTTTATAAAAAAAACAACATCTCTATGATAACATCTTGCTGGATTATATAAAGGTCCCTATAGCGAGATGTTTCATTCTGAGATCATTTCTGTGCTTATTTGTATTTATGACTAATTGTAATTTCTGTCACCAGTCCCTAGACAAAAAAAAAACTTGAACTGGCAATTTCAAAAGCTTAAAAAACAACATTAAAATATAAACTTTTTGCGTGGTAACCACAGAAACAAGAAACTTTTTTTTAGTCCTTATGCAAAAATAAAATGATTGCAGCACAAATCTCTGCCAGCAGCAATAAGATGGAAATATCATGTACAGAAACTTCAAAGAATATTGTGCGAGCACAAAGAGTTCTGAAGATTGAAATAACAACAAATATTTGCCAAATAACCTCAATTAGCAGTGAATGTATATTTGCTGGATAATTCGACGGAGTTTGCAGACACGCGAACAAGTGACGGAATACGGAGGGAAATTGTCAGAGTCTGATGAAATAAGAACAATTTTTTTTCTGAATTGTGTAGTGGAGGGTTGGGAAACATGGCTACTTTCTTCCAAAAACAGCGCCACACCTGTCTACAGGTTGTGTGTGGTATTGCAGCTCATTCACTTCAATGGAGCAGAGCTGCAATACCAGACACGACCCATGGACAGGTGTGGCGCTATTTCTGGAAGAAAAAAGCCATGTATTTCCTATCCTCTAGTACCCCTTTAAGGCACCGCAGTGGATAAAAATCATTGTGAAACAGGAGTAAATGAGGCAGAACAGAGGAATAATCTGCAGGATGGAAGGAAATCTGAATTGACAATTAAAATATTAATAGAGAAGAAAAGTAAAATGATGTGTTACATTCATCACTAAGCACAGATGCAGCAGAGCTGAATATGTTATTTGCCACAATTCACTGTTACAACTCAACCATTGGACTGTTGATAAACCTATGAAATTATCTTATAGGGCGTGTATACTTTTGGCCAGAGTTGAGAGTGTTTACTACGAGTTTCTCTCCCTGAGGACCTGCCACCTCCCCTGACACTTCTGTTTTAGTAACTACTTGTATTTCCCGAATCTTTTCTTAGAACTTAACATTGAACCAGTCCTCTGTTATTCCTCCTAGAAATGTATAAATACATTTACAACTGGGTGTTACCTATTGGGGTGAGTCGGACACTGTCCATTCAGTGCTGACAGTAGGAGACTGTGGAACAATGGCAAAACCCAGTTGTCAATTTATTCATACAATTTTAGGAGGAATAACAGAGGAACGGCACAATGTAGCGTTCCAGGAATATATGTTCTGAAATTGTTACTTCATAGGGAATGGCAAGTATTTACTAAAACAGACATGTCAGGAGAGGGGACAGCTCCCCTTTATTGTTCTTTGCAAATATAATTTGGACGCATGTGCTTTCAAATAAAAATTTGCTTTCTTTTTCTTATTTAGGGCTCTTCATATATCAAGAAATGATCTTCTTAAAGGGGTTGTCTAGTTTAGGAAACCTATTACCATACACCCTATTAGGGAATTCTAATTTAATGGGGGGAGGGGGTCCTGAGTACAGGATTCTCATCTCTTGGTCAGAGTGGAGAGCAGTTACATAGAACGTCTCTCTCCTTCTGGAGGACCCGTCCTGTATTACCCAGACAACACATTGATATGGATGGACACTGTGTAATACCTCATTTCTCCTGTGGTAGTGCTGCAGGGAAACTGAACACTTACTGCCAGGTTTCCTAGAGATTACAGTTGATGGCTGGTGGTCCCAGTAGGGGGATATTTTGTGATCATCTTATTATCTATGGAACCTTCTAACAAGTATGAACTATCCAATGCGGAGATCCCCTATACGTTACTTTTGTATCCAAAGAAAATAAATAATGAAGTGCTATAAACTCTGCCTTCTGTTTATGGTTATTAAGGCAAAGCAATAAGTCTCCAGACATCATGAATCGGTGAAAGATTTACATTTATCAACTGAGATGCAGATTATGGTATAAATTATGCAGATTATGGTATAAATTATGCAGATTAAGGTATCAATTATGCAGATTATGTCTGTCTGCCGGATTCTCTCTCCCTTTTATAGCCCGGCATTTATTGTAGCGTTGTTTGTATACAATGTAACACGTCATTTAATTAGAACATCCCCTCATTTATAAGCAAATATTTCCAGATGGTTTATTCAGAGGCGCTACTTTACGGTTTGGGCACGTTGCCGCTATTCGCATCCTTTTTTTTTTTTTTCTAGACCGGACGCCGCTCTACGCGAAGCTTTTGTAAAGTTGATCATTTTCTCTCTGCTTTGGTCTCTTCCACTTTCCCATAGAACAGATGATGGATCGAGCGCCATTATCTTACCACAACAAAGCCGTTAACCCTCCAAATCATAATAAATCCTCTCCGTTACTAGAGATGAGTATTATATTGTTCCCACCGCTTTCTAGTTAGTGCGAAATGTAAAAATCGGAGGTAATGGATGGAGAACAATAAAAAAATGGATAAGAAAAAGAACATAAAGCCCTGATTTCCGAAGAGCAATTTAGTCCCGCGTTTATGTTACAGGCAAAAACTTTAAGCGATGCTCAGGATCAGGAAATTCGCTGTCGCATCGGTGGATAATAAACCGGAAACAAATGGAAACATAAAACCTACTGCATGTGAATAACATAACAATAAACCTACTAAGGTTACAGATACGTAAAGTATGGGACTGTATCAGAGTATATGGCCAAAAGTATGTGGACACCCCTCCTAATTATTAAACGTTTGACAAACTTCTGACATATCATAGTGACACGTCAGAAGTTTGGATTGGTCGGGGTACGAGCACAGTGACCCCCACCAATCGCTAGAACTAAGCAGCTGAAGCACCGGTGTGAGCGCTCAGCCGCTTCGTGTCTGTTCGGCTTTTTCCGGAAAGCGGATGTATCAGAGTACGGGCTCATAGACTTTGTATTGAGTCCGTACACGGATACATTTATTTCCAGAAAAAGCCGAACAGACACGAAGCGGCTGAGCGCTCACACGGGACCTTCAGCTGCTTCGTTCTAGCGATTGGTGGGGGTCTCTGTGCTCGGACCCCGACCAATCAAAACTTCTGACATGTCAGAAGTTTGTCAAACGTTTAGTTACACTTTAAGTTTAGGTGTTTCAGCCCCGCTCATTGCAAACAGGTGCATAAAATCAAGCACACAGATGTATCCCAATACGTATCTCCATATACTGTATCTCAACAGTCCCCTGGGGCCGGGCTGTTCGTAGCAAAATGGCAGCGTTCACATGGGTTGGATACGCTGCGTAAAACTACGCCGCGTATCCGACCTAGAACCCGCAGCACATTCTGCCTGAAAAACTGCACCACCGTTTTTCGTGTGGAATTTTCGCTGTAGAAGCCAGCGCTAGGGGAAAAAAAAACTTTCATACTTACCCCAGCCGTATCCATGGTGACACATCCCTCTGACGCAGCAGTCACATGGGATGAAACATCATCCCTGGAGGCCGGGCTGTACGCAGGAGCAGAGAGTTCTGGGTAAGTATGAGATTTTTTTTTTTTCTGAGTTGCGATTTTTGTGGTGGAATCTCTGCTAAAATCAAAACCTCTGCTATTTGTTGTGTGTTTTACTTCCCAATTGAATTTAATGGGGAAAACCCGCAACATATATTAACGTGTGGAGGATTAAAAAACCGCACCACAGGAATATTTATGAACGTTTTTCTGCGTTTTTTTTACGCAGCGTATGAATAAGAATTACTGTATTACGCTGTGGATTTTCCGCAATGAAATCCATTGCAGTATCTACACATTGCAAAACGCAAATGACAGCAAAATCGAATGCGTATTTCGGTGCGATGTTCAGCCACGCAGTCAAAAACGTGGCAAAACCGCACTGTGTGAATACACACTATAACTTATTATGGTCATGTGACCGATTCATGCAAAAACAACTGACATTTCGTCCATTGTGATAGAACGCGTGCCTATGGGAGATATTGGATGATGCGTCCCCTGACCATGTGACGTTACATCACTACGGATAAAATACCATGGCGCTCTAGTCGTACGACCGTGGGACATCAGCACCGAGGACAGAGGCAGAATTCTAACAATAAATAGAAGTTCTTAAAGGGTAACTAAACGTTTGACAAACTTCTGACGTTATAATGACATGTCAGGAGTTTTGATCGGTGGGGGTCCGAGCACTGAGACCCCACCAATCGCTAAAACTAAGCAGCAGAAGGTCTCGTGTGAACGCTCAGCCACTTTGTTTCTATTCGGCTTTTTTCAGAAATCAATGTATCGGAGTACGGGCTCAATAGAACGTCTATGAGCCGGTACTCCGCTACATTAATTTCCAGAAAAAGCCGAACAGACAAGAAGCGGCTGAGCGCTCACACGAGCGCTTCTGCTGCTTTGTTTTAGCGATTGGTGGGGGTCTCAATGCTCGGACCCCCACCAATCAAAACTTTTGACATGTCACTATGTCACGTCAAAAGTTTGTCAAACATTTAGTTACCCTTTAAAAAAAAGAACCCTGAAGTCTTGGAAAACCAATTAAAATGTGACATAAATGATACATTGTTCAATTTGTAGATTTAACCAAACTCATTGTATCTCGACTATAAAGTTCATCGCAGTGTTAATAAAAAAATAAAACAACGCACTCGTGTGATTCTACGGCACTGGGGAATATTTTCCACTCCTTCGAATGTTACAGCTGCTTAAGAAATTTCAGAAGAAGCGGCGAGTCCGTCCTCCGAGGTTTACAAGTGGGTAAAACTCATAGAACTGTGGCAGATTAAGTCAAGAGAAAGTAAATGGATGATATTGACACTAATTTAAAAGAACAAGATTAGAAAATCCCTTATAAATAGTGAATGAGCACAATTGGAGGCAGTAATTATTCTCCTGTTTGTTCGGTTTATTTGTTCGGAGATCCAGTTCATTAGCCCATTATAAATAAGATAACACGGGATTTGTGAGAAGGACAGAGACTTAACCCGATCTTCAGAATTTATATTTAATTATCAAATAGCGGCTGATCTTACTAAGTAATAAAGCCTCCATGGAGATTGACGGTACATTGGTCCAAAAACCCCTCTGCGTGCGTCATCCCATACAGATCCCCTGCGTGCTCATAGACCTCATGTGTTTCCTGTTCCCTAGGAACGAGACACGTCATGTATCCAAATAAAATGGCCTTGTTGCCCATAGCAACCGGTTCTGCTTTTCGGAATTCTGACTGGTCGCTATGGTCAACATGATTTTCTGAAATATTTGTGATCCATAAGTGATAGCACTGACCAATCAGATTACGAGGGCACACTGGTATCATTTATTGGAAGTATTTCCTTCCTATAAGGTAATGGAGGCTGAAATAGGGTTTTGTATTTAAGATTTTCAGCCTCCATTGTATTATATGCAGGACACATGGCTCTGTAAGGGCATGACCACACGTGGCGGATTTCCTCCGCAACTGTCCGCATCAATGCCGCACAGAATCTGCGTTGCAGATTCTGCTGCGGATCTGCACAAAATGTGCAGTACATTGATGCGGACTAGCTGCTGCGGACTGCGGGAAAAGTACTTCCCTTCCCCCTATCAGTGCAGGATAGAGAGAAGGGACAGCACTTTCCCTAGTGAAAGTAAACGATTTTCATACTTACCGGCCGTTGTCTTGGTGACGCGTCCCTCTTTCGGCATCCAGCCCGACCTCCCTGGATGACGCGCCAGTCCATGTGACCGCTGCAGCCTGTGCTTGGCCTGTGATTGGCTGCAGCCGTCACTTAGACTGAAACGTCATCCTGGGAGGCCGGACTGGAGACAGAAGCAGGGAGTTCTCGGTAAGTATGAACTTATATTTTTTTGACAGGTTGCTCTATATTGTGATCGGTAGTCACTGTCCAGGGTGCAGAAACAGTTACTGCCGATCGCTTAACTCTTTCAGCACCCTGGACAGTGACTATTTACTGACGTCTCCTAGCAACGCTCCCGTCATTACGGGAGCCCCATTGACTTCCTCAGTCTGGCTGTAGACCTAGAAATACATAGGTCCAGCCAGAATGAAGAAATGTCAAGTTAAAAAAGCAAGACGGATCCGCAGCACACATAACATGTGCATGACAGCTGCGGACTTCATTGCGGAACTTAGAATCTCCATTGAAGTCAATGGAGAAATTCCGCCATGAGTCCGCCACTGCTCCGCAACAGACAGAGCATGCTGCGGACACCAAATTCCGCTCCGCAGCCTATGCTCCGCAGCGGAATTTTACGCATCGTCTAAACGAACACTTCTAAATAGAAGTGGAAGTCAATGGACAAACGGCTCCGCTGCGGATTAACGCTGCGGAGTGTCCGCAGCGGAATTTAAGTGAAATTCCGCCACGTGTGAACCCAGCCTAATAGTGATTTTTACAGATTCCCTCACCTCTATGGAGTCCCCTCCCAACATGTCCTGGTTCTCATCCAACGATTGGACCAGGTCAGAGTACGATCTGCTTAAAAATAGGTCTCAAGGATCTCCCTTATGGACTCATTTTCATCAGCAAATGTTCGACATGCGCTGAATTAATGGTGAGCTTGTGGTAATACACAGGAGTCAATCAGAAAAAAAGGAGCTTCAGTAAAAGAATGGGGAAGGGACAGTTTTCAGGCAACTTCAGCATGATTGTCTACTTGATTTCTCTACAACCAACTTGATACTCCATATTCAAGTTGTCTTTCAAAAACATTTTTAGCGTGATTCTATACATATTGTTACTATTCTTACCCGAGACGACACTCTGAATTTGGCGCTGGTCAAACTGAGGTGCAGAGTGTAAGGAATCTCTACCATTCTTCACCATTAACCCCCGCAAGGAGGTATGGAGCCAGAGGTTGTCACCAGAATGCGCAAGCCAGAGGAGTCACCAGACAGGCAAGTGGCCAAAACTAGGAGATCAAACACGAGTACCAGCGAGACAGAAGCTGAGTACTAAAATAAAACAAGGTCAGATCGAGTTAGTATCAGAGTCGAATCGCTAGCTAAAAGAGGTACCCTAAAGGGTTTGTCCAGGATTAGAAAACATGATTGTTTTCTTCCAAAAACAGCGCCACACCTGTCTACTGGTTATGTGCGGAATTGCAACTCCGCTCCATTCACTTTAATGGAGCTAGGCTGCAATACCAGACATAAACCATGGACAGTTGTGGCGCTGTTTTTGGAAGTGCGCGATTGCCATGAAGACACGTCTGAGTTTTCCGGCGGCCGAGAGCAGGGGCGCAGCGCTGGAGCGGGGTAAGAGGAGTAACACACATGTATGTACATTTTTAATACAGATATATATTTGTGTCTTTTGTTTCTTCCTTTATGAAGTATAAATATGAGACAATAAAAAATTCTCGGATTTGACAAATTAGGTTTCAAAATGTGAACAAAATGGATCGTCTTTCATCTCTGACCTTCAATAAAGAGCCATTTATCACGTAAATCATTGCACAACACACGCCGTCTAATGCCGCGCAATGAAAATGGAAGAAATGTATTTTTAATATGTAGCAAAGATTTGCAAAAAATGTTCCAGTAAGTTTGCTCAAGGCGACTTCAAGCACTTTGAAACATTTCTCATGCATTTACGACCTTCTTGGCAGTCGAAGAAAAGTTGACGGCGAAAGAACTAAATTAATGAACAAAAGGGTAACGACTCTGCGCAACCGTCCCCGGTCTGACGGCAGCTCCAGCAGCGCAACATCCAAAGCAAAAAATTGTATCTTTTTATTTATTTAGGTTATTATATATTTATTTCTCTTCTGTCTTTTACAGAGTTACAATGAGAGAAAGCAAAGGAGAAAGAAAGAGAAGAAAATCTTACCCTGACTGTGAACTATTAGGCTGCGTTCACATCTGCGTCGGGACTCCGTCCATGGGTCGTGTCTGAGCTTTCCGTCAGGGGAAAGCACGAACGGAATCCAAACTCAAACAAACGGAAACTATAGGATTCCGTTTGCATCACCGTTGATCTCAATGGTGACGGATCCGGTGTAAATTGTTTCCGTTTGTCCCTGTTGTGTAAGGGTTCAGTCGTTTTGACGGAATGAATAGCGCAGTTGACTATGGTATTGATTCCGTCAGAACGACGGAACCCTTAAAAAACTGTGACAAACGGAAACCATTTGCACCGGATCTGTCAGCATTGAAATCAATGGTGATGCAAACTGAAACTTATGGTTTCCGTTCATGGGTTCCCCTGACAGAAAGCTCCAATGGAAACCATGAATGGAGCCCTGACACAGGTGTGAACGAAGCCTCAACCTTCTAATTTCTGCAAACATGGTCATCAGAAATATCCAGGCGCTGCCCTAGTGCCCTGCCAGGACCTTACTTTGCAGTTACATCACAATAGGGCGTAATTTCCTTGCACTCTTTGGTTGGTAGATGTGAACTTTGCGGGGTGGGTTCTCCTGGTCTCTCTCTGTCCATGTCTTGCTGCACCCGACAGGAATAGGAGGACACAGTGTAAGTTCACACAAAGCGTAAATACTGCGGATTTTCTGCAACGAATTTAGTTGCGGAAAATCCGCAGCATAATACAGTAGCAGCAGAGTGTATGAGATTTAAATAAATGTCATCCATACGCTGTGTAAATATGTGGAAAAGCATAGGCTGCAGTGCGGAATTTGGTGTCCGCAGCATACAATGGTTGTTGCGGACCAGTGGCGGACTGGTTGCGGACTCATTGCGGAATTTCTCCAGTGACTTCAATGGAGAGTCAAAATTCCGCAATGAAGTCCGCAGATGTCATGTACATGTTATGTGTGCAGCGGAGCGTATTGGTTTTTTAACATGACATTTCTTCATTCTGGCTGGACCTATGTATTTCTAGGTCTACAGCCAGCCCAGCGCAATATTCTGGCTCAGATTTGCTGACTGCTTTGCCAATGATGTCTTAGCAGGAAGAAAGTCATCCCTCCCTACTGCAAAAGTAACGACTCTTCCTGCTGTTTTCTTCTGAGGAACCCCTAAACACATTCCAGGGTGCCCTGCTTGGTAAACACTGGCCTACACTGATAGATCGTATCAAGCTGTGGAAATTAACTTGGCCAGCACAAATTTTCAGCCTGTGAATGTGAAAATGTATTGTTTGCATTCACTGACAGCAAGCAGATGTATTGCGAATCATAAGAAATTGATACATTAAAACATATTAGAAAGTTCCAGAACTTATTCAATGATTAAACCTTATTTACATAAGATGGAACAATCTCTTTTCATCACTTTTAACGCGGAAACTTTGCTGGTTCGCCAATTCCTATTACGTTAAAAAATGGAGGCCGTAAGGTCTTATAGGGCAGAAATAGTGTTATGTGAGGAAATTGATGTTTTAGAAAATCCTATGCAGCATATATCTTCTATAATGTCTGGGTAATGCTCACAGGGACACGTATACAGTAAACGTACATCAAAATATAAAGGGCAGATGTGGACATGGCCCATCATGGGTTTATTGTAGGAAGAAATGATGTTTTGACGTATATATGCACAGAAACCTTTATTACTTTCAGGATTATTGAAAAGGTCGCTGAGCTCAACAAATCAACGTCAACTTGTCGCAGATTCGACTTCATTGCCAGTGAATTGTTAAATTGTTATTTGTCAGCTGTCTCATGAACTCTCAAAAATGGGAAAATGCACTTTGGGCATTTTCCCTTGAAATGACACGTTACACATATGACTCTGAAAACATGTCGCTCTATAAACCCATAAACTGTATTCAATTGTTCCTACTGCGATCATGTTCCCTCGGAAAAAAAAAAAACCTTTAGGCTGACACCACAGTGACATTGGTTAAAAAATCACAAGGTCGCGTTGTGACATCACAAAAAATGCTTGTGAATGTGGTTACATTGGAAAAATCCGACTTCACATTTTGGATGTAACCAAATCACACCCTAAACTAGTTCTGGAGCATTAATGCAACAGAAAATTACTCATATTATATAAAGTGATTGTTCAGTCTTGTTTAAATAAAGCTTATAGAGGTTGTACGGGATTAACCCTGACTCCCCCTACCCCTACATTGCAAGGGGCACAGCTCTATAAAGCGGTTTGCGTAAACCTTGGATTTACAAAAATGTTAATACTAATAAATTAGGAAGATAATTTGTTAAAAGTAAGTGCAGCTCTGGAGTATAATACAGGATGTAACTCAGGATCAGTACAGGATAAGTAATGTAATGTATGTACACAGTGACTCCACCAGCAGAATAGTGAGTGCAGCTCTGGAGTATAATACAGGATGTAACTCAGGATCAGTACAGGATAAGTAATGTAATGTATGTACACAGTGACTCCACCAGCAGAATAGTGAGTACAGCTCTGGAGTATAATACAGGATGTAACTCAGGATCAGTACAGGATAAGTAATGTAATGTGTGTACACAGTGACTCCACCAGCAGAATAGTGAGTGCAGCTCTGGAGTATAATACAGGATGTAACTCAGGATCAGTACATGATAAGTAATGTATGTACACAGTGACTCCACCAGCAGAATAGTGAGTACAGCTCTGGAGTATAATACAGGATGTAACTCAGGATCAGTACAGGATAAGTAATGTAATGTATGTACATAGTGATTCCACCAGCAGAATAGTGAGTACAGCTCTGGAGTATAATACAGGATGTAACTCAGGATCAGTACAGGATAAGTAATGTAATGTATGTACACAGTGACTCCACCAGCAGAATAGTGAGTGCAGCTCTGGAGTATAATACAGGATGTAAATCAGGATCAGTACAGGATAAGTAATGTAATATATGTACACAGTGACTCCACCAGCAGAATAGTGAGTGCAGCTCTGGAGTATAATACAGGATGTAACTCAGGATCAGGACAGGATAAGTAATGTAATGTATGTACACAGTGACTCCACCAGCAGAATAGTGAGTGCAGCTCTGGAGTATAATACAGGATGTAACTCAGGATTAGTACAAAGTAAGTAATGTAATGTATGTACACAGTGACTCCACCAGCAGAATAGTGAGTGCAGCCCTGGAGTATAATACAGGATGTAACTCAGGATCAGTACAGGAGAAGTAATGTAATGTATGTACACAGTGACTCCACCAGCAGAACTGTGAGTGCAGCTCTGGAGTATAATACAGCATGTAACTCAGGATTAGTACAAAATAAGTAATGTAATGTATGTACTCAGTGACTCCTCCAGCAGAATAGTAAGTGCAGCTCTGGAGTATAATATAGGCTGTAACTCAGGATCAGTACAGGATAAGTAATGTAATGTATGTACACAGTGACTCCACCAGCAGAATAGTGAGTGCAGCTCTGGAGTATAATACAGGATGTAACTCAGGATTAGTACAAAATAAGTAATGTAATGTATGTACACAGTGACTCCACCAGCAGAATAGTGAGTGCAGCTCTGGAGTATAATACAGCATGTAACTCAGGATTAGTACAAAATAAGTAATGTAATGTATGTACACAGTGACTCCTCCAGCAGAATAGTAAGTGCAGCTCTGGAGTATAATATAGGCTGTAACTCAGGATCAGTACAGGATAAGTAATGTAATGTATGTACACAGTGACTCCACCAGCAGAATAGTGAGTGCAGCTCTGGAGTATAATACAGGATGTAACTCAGGATTAGTACAAAATAAGTAATGTAATGTATGTACACAGTGACTCCACCAGCAGAATAGTGAGTGCAGCTCTGGAGTATAATACAGGATGTAACTCAGGATTAGTACAAAATAAGTAATGTAATGTATATACACAGTGACTCCACCAGCAGAATAGTGTTTAAATTAGTTTAAAAATTCCTCATTGTGCGACTATAGTCCTAATCATTACAACCTTTCAAAGCTGATTCTGCCAAGACAAAGGACAGAGTCTTTACGCTTCTCTAGCCTTTTAGCCTGGTAGACTGAAGTATTTCTAACATTTCCAGTATAATTAGCCTCCACTCTTTCTCTGACACCATAAGCCATATAAAGACTGTGACTTTGCGGCTCCGTCTTCTTGAGAATAAAGGACACCTTTCTTTAGATGAGATTTAATTATAAAGTGGATAAAGTGTAATTGGGCTTATTAATAAGCCAAAAATGTAAAGGTGTTCACAATGCAGTCATTACTGTAACACTGGTATGTAGAGATCATAGTCTCCAGTGTATTATACAGTCTGCATAGTCTACAGTGTATTATACAGTCTACATAGTCTCCAGTGTATTATACAGTCTGCATAGTCTCCAGTGTATTATACAGTCTACATAGCCTCCAGTGTATTATACAGTCTACATAGTCTACAGTGTAATATACAGTCTACATAGTCTCCAGTGTATTATACAGTCTACATAGTCTACGGTGTATTATACAGTCTACATAGTCTACGGTGTAATATACAGTCTACATAGTCTCCGGTGTATTATACAGTCTACATAGTCTACAGTGTATTATACAGTCTACATAGTCTCCGGTGTATTATACAGTCTACATAGTCTCCGGTGTATTATACAGTCTACATAGTCTCCTGTGTATTATACAGTCTACATAGTCTCCGGTGTATTATACAGTCTACATAGTCTATAGTGTATTATACAGTCTACATAGTCTACAGTGTATTATACAGTCTACATAGTCTCCAGTGTATTATACAGTCTACATATTCTCCGGTGTATTATACAGTCTACATAGTCTACAGTGTAATATACAGTCTACATAGTCTCCAGTGTATTATACAGTCTACATAGTCTCCGGTGTATTATACAGTCTACATAGTCTACAGTGTATTATACAGTCTACATAGTCTACGGTGTAATATACAGTCTACATAGTCTCCGGTGTATTATACAGTCTACATAGTCTACAGTGTATTATACAGTCTACATAGTCTCCGGTGTATTATACAGTCTACATAGTCTCCGGTGTATTATACAGTCTACATAGTCTCCAGTGTATTATACAGTCTACATAGTCTACAGTGTATTATACAGTCTACATAGTCTCCTGTGTATTATACAGTCTACATAGTCTCCGGTGTATTATACAGTCTACATAGTCTACAGTGTATTATACAGTCTACATAGTCTCCAGTGTATTATACAGTCTACATAGTCCACAGTGTATTATACAGTCTACATAGTCTACAGTGTATTATACTGTCTACATAGTCTCCAGTGTATTATACAGTCTACATAGTCTCTGGTGTATTATACAGTCTACATAGTCTACAGTGTATTATACAGTCTACATAGACTACAGTGTATTATACAGTCTACATAGTCTACAGTGTATTATACAGTCTACAGTGTATTATACAGTCTACATAGTCTCCGGTGTATTATACAGTCTACATAGTCTACAGTGTATTATACAGTCTACATAGTCCACAGTGTATTATACAGTCTACATAGTCTACAGTGTAATATACAGTCTACATAGTCTACAGTGTAATAAACAGTCTACAAAGTCTACAGTGTATTTTAAGGTCTACATAGTCTCCAGTGTATTATACAGTCTACATAGTCTATAGTGTATTATACAGTCTACATAGTCTCCAGTGTATTATACATTCTACATAGCCTCCAGTGTATTATACAGTCTACATAGTCTCCAGTGTATTATACAGTCTGCATAGTCTCCAGTGTATTATACAGTCTACATAGTCTCCAGTGTATTATACAGTCTACATAGTCCCCAGTGTATTATACAGTCTACATAGTCTCCAGTGTATTATACAGTCTGCATAGTCTCCAGTGTATTATACAATCTACCTAGTCTCCAGTGTATTATACAGTCTACCTAGTCTCCAGTGTATTATACAGTCTACATAGTCTCCAGTGTATTATACAGTCTACATAGTCTACAGTGTATTATACAGTCTACATAGTGTCCAGTGTATTATACAGTCTACATAGTCTACAGTGTATTATACAGACTACATAGTCTCCAGTGTATTATACAGTCTACATAGTCTCCAGTGTATTATACAGTCTACATAGTCTCCAGTGTATTATACAGTCTACATAGTCTACAGTGTATTATACAGTCTACATAGTCTCCAGTGTATTATACAGTCTACATAGTCTCCAGTGTATTATACAGTCTACATAGTCTACAGTGTATTATACAGTCTACATAGTCACCAGTGTATTATACAGTCTACATAGTCTACAGTGTATTATACAGTCTACATAGTCCACAGTTTATTATACAGTCTACATAGGCTACAGTGTATTATACAGTCTACATAGTCCACAGTGTATTATACAGTCTACATAGTCTCCGGTGTATTATACAGTCTACATAGTCTCCAGTGTATTATACAGTCTACATAGTCCACAGTGTATTATACAGTCTACATAGTCTACAGTGTATTATACAGTCTACATAGTCCACAGTGTATTATACAGTCTAAATAGTCTCCAGTGTATTATACAGTCTACATAGTCTACAGTGTATTATACAGTCTACATAGTCTACAGTGTATTATACAGTCTACATAGTCTCCAGTGTATTATACAATCTACATAGTCTCCAGTGTATTATACAGTCTACATAGTCTACAGTGTATTATACAGTCTACATAGTCTCCAGTGTATTATACAGTCTACATAGTCTACAGTGTATTATACAGTCTACATAGTCTCCAGTGTATTATACAGTCTACATAGGCTACAGTGTATTATACAGTCTACATAGTCTCCAGTGTATTATACAGTCTACATAGTCTACAGTGTATTATACAGTCTACATAGTCTCCAGTGTATTATACAGTCTACATAGGCTACAGTGTATTATACAGTCTACATAGTCTACAGTGTATTATACAGTCTACATAGTCTCCGGTGTATTATACAGTCTACATAGTCTCCAGTGTATTATACAGTCTACATAGTCTACAGTATATTATACAGTCTACATAGTCTACAGTGTATTATACAGTCTACATAGTCCACAGTGTATTATACAGTCTACATAGTCTACAGTGTATTATACAGTCTACATAGTCCACAGTGTATTATACAGTCTACATAGTCCACAGTGTATTATACAGTCTACATAGTCTCCAGTGTATTATACAGTCTACATAGTCCACAGTGTATTATACAGTCTACATAGTCCACAGTGTATTATACAGTCTACATAGTCTACAGTGTATTATACAGTCTACATAGTCCACAGTGTATTATACAGTCTACATAGTCCACAGTGTATTATACAGTCTACATAGTCTCCAGTGTATTATACAGTCTACATAGTCTACAGTGTATTATACAGTCTACATAGTCCACAGTGTATTATACGGTCTACATAGTCCACAGTGTATTATACGGTCTACATAGTCTACAGTGTATTATACAGTCTACATAGTCTACAGTGTATTATACTGTCTACATAGTCTACAGTGTATTATACAGTCTACATAGTCTCCGGTGTATTATACAGTCTACATAGTCTACAGTGTATTATACAGTCTACATAGTCTACAGTGTATTATACAGTCTACATAGTCTCCGGTGTATTATACAGTCTACATAGTCTCCAGTGTATTATACAGTCTACATAGTCTACAGTATATTATACAGTCTACATAGTCTACAGTGTATTATACAGTCTACATAGTCCACAGTGTATTATACAGTCTACATAGTCTACAGTGTATTATACAGTCTACATAGTCCACAGTGTATTATACAGTCTACATAGTCCACAGTGTATTATACAGTCTACATAGTCTCCAGTGTATTATACAGTCTACATAGTCTACAGTGTATTATACAGTCTACATAGTCCACAGTGTATTATACAGTCTACATAGTCTACAGTGTATTATACAGTCTACATAGTCCACAGTGTATTATACAGTCTACATAGTCCACAGTGTATTATACAGTCTACATAGTCTCCAGTGTATTATACAGTCTACATAGTCTACAGTGTATTATACAGTCTACATAGTCCACAGTGTATTATACGGTCTACATAGTCCACAGTGTATTATACGGTCTACATAGTCTACAGTGTATTATACAGTGTACATAGTCTACAGTGTATTATACAGTCTACATAGTCTACAGTGTATTATACAGTCTACATAGTCTACAGTGTATTATACAGTCTACATAGTCTCCATTGTATTATACAGTCTACATAGTCTACAGTGTATTATACAGTCTACATAGTCTACAGTGTATTATACAGTCTACATAGTCTCCAGTGTATTATACAGTCTACATAGTCTACAGTGTATTATACAGTCTACATAGTCTCCAGTGTATTATACAGTCTACATAGTCTCCAGTGTATTATACAGTCTACATAGTCTACAGTGTAATATACAGTCTACATACTCTACAGTGTATTATACAGTCTACATAGTCTCCGGTGTATTATACAGTCTACATAGTCTCCAGTGTATTATACAGTCTACATAGTCTCCAGTGTAATATACAGTCTACATAGTCTACAGTGTATTATACAGTCTACATAGTCTCCGGTGTATTATACAGTCTACATAGTCTCAAGTGTATTATACAGTCTACATAGTCTACAGTGTATTATACAGTCTACATAGTCTTCAGTGTATTATACAGTCTACATAGTCTACAGTGTATTATACAGACTACATAGTCTACAGTGTATTATACATTCTACATAGTCTACAGTGTATTATACAGTCTACATAGTCTCCAGTGTATTATACAGTCTACATAGTCTCCAGTGTATTATACAATCTACATAGTCTCCAGTGTATTATACAGTCTACATAGTCTACAGTGTATTATACGGTCTACATAGTCTACAGTGTATTATACAGTCTACATAGTCTACAGTGTATTATACAGTCTACATAGTCTCCAGTGTATTATACAATCTACATAGTCTCCAGTGTATTATACAGTCTACATAGTCTACAGTGTATTATACAGTCTACATAGTCTCCAGTGTATTATACAGTCTACATAGTCTACAGTGTATTATACAGTCTACATAGTCTCCAGTGTATTATACAGTCTACATAGGCTACAGTGTATTATACAGTCTACATAGTCTCCAGTGTATTATACAGTCTACATAGTCTACAGTGTATTATACAGTCTACATAGTCTCCAGTGTATTATACAGTCTACATAGGCTACAGTGTATTATACAGTCTACATAGTCTACAGTGTATTATACAGTCTACATAGTCTCCGGTGTATTATACAGTCTACATAGTCTCCAGTGTATTATACAGTCTACATAGTCTACAGTATATTATACAGTCTACATAGTCTACAGTGTATTATACAGTCTACATAGTCCACAGTGTATTATACAGTCTACATAGTCTACAGTGTATTATACAGTCTACATAGTCCACAGTGTATTATACAGTCTACATAGTCCACAGTGTATTATACAGTCTACATAGTCTCCAGTGTATTATACAGTCTACATAGTCTACAGTGTATTATACAGTCTACATAGTCCACAGTGTATTATACGGTCTACATAGTCCACAGTGTATTATACGGTCTACATAGTCTACAGTGTATTATACGGTCTACATAGTCTACAGTGTATTATACAGTCTACATAGTCTACAGTGTATTATACAGTCTACATAGTCTCCAGTGTATTATACAATCTACATAGTCTCCAGTGTATTATACAGTCTACATAGTCTCCAGTGTATTATACAGTCTACATAGTCTACAGTGTATTATACAGTCTACATAGTCTCCAGTGTATTATACAGTCTACATAGGCTACAGTGTATTATACAGTCTACATAGTCTCCAGTGTATTATACAGTCTACATAGTCTACAGTGTATTATACAGTCTACATAGTCTCCAGTGTATTATACAGTCTACATAGGCTACAGTGTATTATACAGTCTACATAGTCTACAGTGTATTATACAGTCTACATAGTCTCCGGTGTATTATACAGTCTACATAGTCTCCAGTGTATTATACAGTCTACATAGTCTACAGTATATTATACAGTCTACATAGTCTACAGTGTATTATACAGTCTACATAGTCCACAGTGTATTATACAGTCTACATAGTCTACAGTGTATTATACAGTCTACATAGTCCACAGTGTATTATACAGTCTACATAGTCCACAGTGTATTATACAGTCTACATAGTCTCCAGTGTATTATACAGTCTACATAGTCTACAGTGTATTATACAGTCTACATAGTCCACAGTGTATTATACGGTCTACATAGTCCACAGTGTATTATACGGTCTACATAGTCTACAGTGTATTATACGGTCTACATAGTCTACAGTGTATTATACAGTCTACATAGTCTACAGTGTATTATACAGTCTACATAGTCTACAGTGTATTATACAGTCTACATAGTCTACAGTGTATTATACAGTCTACATAGTCTACAGTGTATTATACAGTCTACATAGTCTCCATTGTATTATACAGTCTACATAGTCTACAGTGTATTATACAGTCTACATAGTCTACAGTGTATTATACAGTCTACATAGTCTCCAGTGTATTATACAGTCTACATAGTCTACAGTGTATTATACAGTCTACATAGTCTCCAGTGTATTATACAGTCTACATAGTCTCCAGTGTATTATACAGTCTACATAGTCTACAGTGTAATATACAGTCTACATAGTCTACAGTGTATTATACAGTCTACATAGTCTCCGGTGTATTATACAGTCTACATAGTCTCCAGTGTATTATACAGTCTACATAGTCTCCAGTGTAATATACAGTCTACATAGTCTACAGTGTATTATACAGTCTACATAGTCTCCGGTGTATTATACAGTCTACATAGTCTCAAGTGTATTATACAGTCTACATAGTCTCCAGTGTTTTATACAGTCTACATAGTCTCCAGTGTAATATACAGTCTACATCAGGGGTCTCAAGCACGCGGCCCGCGGGCCGCATGCAGCCCCTGGGGCTGTCATCTGCGGCCCGCGGGACACAGAGCCGCTAGTATCGGCTCTGCTCCGAGACTCTGGAATTCCCTGACATCGCTGTCCACATATGAACAGCGATGTCTGGGGCTTCCCCAGAGCCGGAGTCCCGAGCAGAGCGCTGGTGTCGGCTCTGCTCCGGGACTCTGTGGAATTCCCTGACATCGCTGCCCATATATGGACAGTGTGTCAGGGTCTTCCCCAGAGCGGAGCAGAGCGCTGGTGTCGGCTCTGCTCCTGGACTCTGTGGAATTCCCTGACATCGCTGTCCACATATGAACTGCGATGTCTGGGGCTTCCCCAGAGCCGGAGTCCTGAGCAGAGCGCTGGTGTCGGCTCTGCTCCGGGACTCTGTGGAATTCCCTGACATCGCTGCCCATGTATGGACAGTTTGTCAGGGTCTTGCCCAGAGCGGAGCAGAGCGCTGGTGTCGGCTCTGCTCCTGGACTCTGTGGAATTCCCTGACATCGCTGTCCACATATGAACAGCGATGTCTGGGGCTTCCCCAGAGCCGGAGTCCCGAGCAGAGCGCTGGTGTCGGCTCTGCTCCGGGACTCTGTGGAATTCCCTGACATCGCTGCCCATATATGGACAGTGTGTCAGGGTCTTGCCCAGAGCGGAGCAGAGCACTGGTGTCGGCTCTGCTCCTGGACTCTGTGGAATTCCCTGACATCGCTGTCCACATATGAACAGCGATGTCTTGGGCTTCCCCAGAGCCGGAATCCCGAGCAGAGCGCTGGTGTCGGCTCTGCTCCGGGACTCTGTGGAATTCCCTCACATCGCTGCCCATATATGGACAGTGTGTCAGGGTCTTCCCCAGAGCAGAGCAGAGTGCTGGTGTCGGCTCTGCTCTTGGACTCTGTGGAATTCCCTGACATCGCTGTCCACATATGAACAGCGATGTCTGGGGCTTCCCCAGAGCCGGAGTCCCGAGCAGAGCGCTGGTGTCGGCTCTGCTCCGGGACTCTGTGGAATTCCCTGACATCGCTGCCCATATATGGACAGTGTGTCAGGGTCTTCCCCAGAGCGGAGTCCCGGGCAGAGCGCTATTATCGGCTCTGCTCCGGGACTCTGGGGAAGCCTCTGACATCGCTGTCCATACATCGACAATGATGTCAGGGGCTTCCCCAGAGCAGGAGTCGCAGTGATGTCAGCGCTCTGCCTGGGACTCCAGCTCTCCAGCTCTGGGTAAGCCCCTGACATCACTGGGGCAGCCTCTACAGAGGGCACTGGGGCAGCCTCTACAGAGGGCACTGGGGCAGCCTCTACAGAGGGCACTTTGGCAGCCTCTACAGAGGGCACTGTGGCAGCCTCTACAGAGGGCACTGTGGCAGCCTCTACAGAGGGCACTGTGGCAGCCTCTACAGAGGGCACTGTGGCGTTATCTACAAGTGGGTGTGTGACAGTATCTGAAGAGGACACTGGCATTATCTAGGGGTGTGTTGCATTATCTACAGATGGCACTGTGGCCTTATCTACAGAGGGCACTGTGGCCTTATCTACAGAGGGCACTGTGGCCTTATCTACAGAGGGCACTGTGGCCTTATCTACAGAGGGCACTGTGGCCTTATCTACAGAGGGCACTGTGGCCTTATCTACAGAGGGCACTGTGGCCTTATCTACAGAGGGCACTGTGGCCTTATCTACAGAGGGCACTGTGGCCTTATCTAGGGGTGTGTTGCATTATCCACAGAGGGCACTGCAGCAGCATCCACAGAGGGCACTGCGGCAGCATCCACAGAGGGCACTGCGGCAGCATCCACAGAGGGCACTGCGGCACTATCTAAAAAGGGGCTGCCCAATCTTGACATGTGTGCTAACTGAGCCGCCGGACTGCATTTAGCGACACTTAAACTGGAAAGCTGGATTGTTGAAATAAGAGAGTGGAGAAATATCTCAAATTTTAAACCTAGCGCTATTATTATAGTAATGTAGTATTATTATTCTAGTAATATAGTGTTATAGTAGTTCAAATAACTAATTGATTAACAATAATTTTGTATTGTATCAAATTTGAAAGTAATGCGGCCCGTCAACTTCCCATTTTTTCTATAGGCGGCCCACTTACCCGGCCGAGTTTGAGACCCCTGGTCTACATAGTCTCCGGTGTATTATACAGTCTACATAGTCTCCAGTGTATTATACAGTCTACATAGTATCCAGTGTATTATACGGTCTACATAGGCTACAGTGTAATATACAGTCTACATACTCTACAGTGTAATAAACAGTCTACAAAGTCTACAGTGTATTTTACGGTCAACATAGTCTCCAGTGTATTATACAGTCTACATAGTCTATAGTGTATTATACAGTCTACATAGTCTCCAGTGTATTATACAGTCTACATAGCCTCCAGTGTATTATACAGTCTACATAGTCTCCAGTGTATTATACAGTCTACATAGTCTCCGGTGTATTATACAGTCTACATAGTCTCCAGTGTATTATACAGTCTACATAGTCTACAGTGTATTATACAGTCTACATAGTCTCCAGTGTATTATACAGTCTGCATAGTCTCCAGTGTATTATACAGTCTACATAGTCTCCGGTGTATTATACAGTCTACATAGTCTATAGTGTATTATACAGTCTACATAGTCTCCAGTGTATTATACAGTCTACATAGTCTCCAGTGTATTATACAGTCTACATAGTCTACAGTGTATTATACAGTCTACATAGTCTCCAGTGTATTATACAGTCTACATAGCCTCCAGTGTATTATACAGTCTACATAGTCTACGGTGTAATATACAGTCTACATAGTCTCCAGTATATTATACAGTCTACATAGTCTACAGTGTATTATACAGTCTACATAGTCTACAGTGTATTATACAGTCTACATAGTCTACAGTGTAATATACAGTCTACATAGTCTACAGTGTAATAAACAGTCTACATAGTCTCCAGTGTATTATACAGTCTACATAGTCTCCAGTGTATTATACAGTCTACATAGTCTCCGGTGTATTATACAGTCTACATAGTATCCAGTGTATTATATGGTCTACATAGGCTACAGTGTAATATACAGTCTACATAGTCTACAGTGTATTATACAGTCTACATAGTCTACAGTGTATTATACAGTCTACATAGTCTACAGTGTAATATACAGTCTACATAGTCTACAGTGTAATATACAGTCTACATAGTCTCCAGTGTATTATACAGTCTACATAGTCTACAGTGTATTATACAGTCTACATAGTCTACAATGTATTATACAGTCTACATAGTCTACAGTGTATTATACAGTCTACATAGTCTACAGTGTATTATACAGTCTACATAGGCTACAGTGTAATACACAGTCTACATAGTCTACAGTGTATTATACAGTCTACATAGGCTACAGTGTATTATACAGTCTACATAGTCCACAGTGTATTATACAGTCTACATAGTCTACAGTGTATTATACGGTCTACATAGGCTACAGTGTATTATACAGCCTACATAGTCTACAGTATATTATACAGTCTACATAGTCTACAGTGTATTATACAGTCTACATAGGCTACAGTGTATTATACAGTCTACATAGTCTACAGTGTATTATACAGTCTACATAGTCTCCAGTGTATTATACAGTCTACATAGTCTACAGTGTATTATACAGACTACATAGTGTACAGTGTATTATACAGTCTACATAGTCTACAGTGTATTATACAGTCTACATAGTCTACAGTGTATTATACAGACTACATAGTCTACAGTGTATTTTACGGTCTACACAGTCTCTGGTGTATTATACAGTCTACATAGTCTCCGGTGTATTATACAGTCTACATAGTCTACAGTGTAATATATGTACACAGTGACTTCACCAGCAGAATAGCGAGTGCAGCTGTGGAGTATAAGACAGGATGTAACTCAGGATCAGTACAGGATAAGTCATGTCATGTATGTACACAGTGACTCCACCTGCAGAATAGTGAGCGCAGCTCTAGGGTATAATACAGGATGTAACTCAGGATCAGTACAGGATGAGTAATGTAATGTATGTACACAGTGACTCCACCAGCAGAATAATGAGTACAACTCTGGAGTATAATACAGGATGTAACTCAGGATCAGTACAGGATAAGTAATGTAATGTATGTACACAGTGACTCCACCAGCAGAATAGTGAGCGCAGCTCTGGAGTATAATACAGGATGTAACTCAGGATCAGTACAGGATAAGTAATGTAATGTACGTACACAGTGACTCCACCAGCAGAATAGTGAGTGCAGCTCTGGAGTATAATACAGGATGTAACTCAGGATCAGTACAGGATAAGTAATGTATGTACTTAGTGACTCCACCAGTAGAATAGTGAGTACAACTCTGGAGTATAATACAGGATGTAACTCAGGATCAGTACAGGATAAGTAATGTAATGTATGTACACAGGGACTCCACCAGCAGAATAGTGAGCGCAGCTCTGAAGTATAATACAGGATGTAACTCAGGATCAATACAGGATAAGTAATGTAATGTACGTACACAGTGACTCCACAAGCAGAATAGTGAGTGCAGCTCTGGAGTATAATACAGGATATAACTCAGGATCAGTACATGATAAGTAATGTAATGTATGTACACAGCGACTCCACCAGCAGAATAGTGAGTGCAGCCCTGGAGTATAATACAGGATATAACTCAGGATCAGTAAAGGATAAGTAATGTAATGTATGTACACAGTGACTCCACCAGCAGAATAGTGAGTGCAGCTCTGGAGTATAATACAGGATATAACTCAGGATCAGAACAGGATAGGTAATGTAATGTATGTATACAGGGACTCCACCAGCAGAATAGTGAGTGCAGCTCTGGAGTATAATACAGGATATAACTCAGGATCAGTAAAGGATAAGTAATGTAATGTATGTACACAGTGACTCCACCAGCAAAATAGTGAGTGCAGCTCTGAATTATAATACAGGATGTAACTCAGGATCAGAACAGGATAGGTAATGTAATGTATGTATACAGGGACTCCACCAGCAGAATAGTGAGTGCAGCTCTGGAGTATAATACAGGCTGTAACTCAGAATCAGTACAAGATAATTAAAGGTGAATATGGGATATAAATATGGTAAGAAAATAATCTCTTTTGAAAGTGTAGAATGCATTAGAAATAATACAAACAAAAACAGGATAGAATTTTAAATAATTGATGTTGGAGCATCACAAATAATACCTATTGCAGAGCGTTGTGTTCCCAGAAGCAAGCCAAGTTTTGAATTTTCCCAACAGGGGGCGCCGCATTAGCACAAGACGAACAACACAACAACGGGGCCTCCTACATGGTAAAGAGATGCAGAACTTGTATCATCTTTCACTGCAGGCGAAGTTTCCAGGCAATGCAGAACTTTCTGTGGAATTCGAAATGATTTCTGTGCCGAGATTGACATCAGAATTCTACCGACATTTCTTTCCTTCAAGCTGGCAGAAAATAAACAAGAGTTCATATATGGAGAGGTCAATGGCGCCGCTGATCGATACTGCGCTGTGCGGCGTAATCTCAGGCTCGCAATCTATCCATCTTACTTGACTTTCCTTAATATTACATCTTCTCTGCATCTATCCCTATAAGCGCCAAGACTGGAGCAAAGTCAATACCTATTACCACACATCTTATTCTGTCTTCACTTTCCTCTGAGAATTTTCGGTTTTGTTTGTTTAGGCAGAAAAACATTTTAATCTCATCAAATTAACGGTTGTTGCGGAATCTTTAAGAAATTGATGGCGAAACATTTTAACCCTTTTTAAGCTAAAACGGAACAAATGGAACACGAGCGCATTATTTTATATCTTCTTACTGTGTATTTATGGGTTCATTTGTTTAATTAGTTATTTAAATGAAAGGAGATTTTATGTATTAAATTCTTTCCCATTTCAAGATCTCTACTTGCTGTCAGTGAATAGGACCTTTTTTTTTAATTACACCTGGAGGCTGAAAATCTGTCCAATCTTTATTCTTTTGTGCTTTTTTATTATGTAATGGGGTTTTTCCCGCTTTGGACAACCCCTTTGCTTTTGAATAGGTGATGGTGGGGGGGACCCTTTTGCTGTCCGATCTTTGTGTAGCGTGTTACAGAGCAGGAGGAGCTGAGCTCATTGATATATAGATTGCCGGAAAAGATTCGGTAAACCTTAAGATTTAGTAATGTCTGTTCCTTTTAATTCTGGGCTCAAGAGTCCAGTGGGCGGTCCTTCTCATGATGGACCACCTACTGGACTCCTAAGCCCAGAATAAACAGGGATTTACATTACTAAATTACAAGCTATAAAAAAAAAATATATATATATATATCAATCTTTTTTAGCTTCTCCTGCTCTACGACATGCTGCCATCAGACAGGATGACTTGTTTAATGTCACAGGTTCCCTTTAAGGGCTCATGTGCCATATGCCTTTACGTGTTAAGGTGGCACACAGACCTCTATGTCATATTACAGATCGCTCAACACTGCATAGGTCATTGTGTGCTGCACTGTATTCCACCCTATAAGTAGTGGAACATGCCACGTGATTCATACAGGAAAAGAAAACTTCACATGGCACAGTATAAAATGGGGAGATGGAGGTGCAGAATGAGCCCAGAGAAGAATATGGGTGCCCCGATTCGAGTGATGCGGCCATGTCAATGAGACCTAATGTAAGGACCACAGAGGTCCCATAGATCGAAGACATTATTAGCAGATTGGCTCTAATTATGGGGGTCCTCCCTATAGGCTGCATGTGCTCTAATAGGATATAATGTAACCGTAACATTTTGTGGTTTACATTGTTACAATCTACAATGTCACCAATTGTCTGAATTTCCTATTAGTCATTGAACAGAGATAAACCTTTTTGGGGTAAGCAGGGGTGGGCCAAGAGGTTGAGCAATTCCTGCGTCTCCCCCTAAGGATCTATTCACATCACAATTGAGCCTTCAATAAGGGTTCTTTGTCTGGAAGATACGCGTACCTACAATGGAAGGCCGCGACGTATAGATGTGTCCTCCATTGAATTTATCTCTGAACCCAAAATATCCGTAGATGTAATAAGTGGGATGCTAAATAAGCGTAAAAAAAATTATAAAAGAAAAGTTTACGATGGGCACATCTGTAATCCACTATATAGGCAAACAATGGCACACCTCACCCATAGGACCTCGTTGTAAATACAACATGGTATCATTTTTTTTTACCGTTTTTCTCTGTATAGAAAAGCCTAGTCTTCTACACTATTCTATACAGCAAAATAAAGGAATACCGAAACCTACTGGCCCATCGTACACCAAAAGGGAACCCCTGTGACATACGCCAGGTGAATGGGGACCTACAGATACATCTTACGCATGAAAAGTGCCAAATATAGTTCACAAACATGATGTGAATAGATCTAATGCAGATGGGGATTGACCACGGTTGACCTGAATTTTGAATTTCTATGCAATTTTTTGTTTTTTACTGTTTTTGAATAAAAATTTTAATTATATGTTATGGAGGAGGTAGAAATGGTTCTGAGATGGTGAGAAGTGGCATTGACTGCGTCTTGAACCCACGATCCCTTTTACAGGTCTTCCAACGTCATTTGACTTTCTGTATCCGGGCAAGTAGAATTTTTTCCAAAAACACATCATGATCGGATCACCGTCTAGAAGTTGAAGTCGAATTTTCTTTCCTCTTCTGACAGCCATCCACCTCTAATGCAGCCGTTCCATCAGTACGTGACTACTCCTCTCATCGGTGTCAGCAGCGACACATCATTAGAGCGTAATCCGACCGCCGTCTTACCAGAGACTGGGAGAATTTTACACGAGAAATAGCCTAACCAGCGTCTTGGCTCTCTCACTTGTAGAAGAGAATCTGACTCTCAGCAGATTCTCAAATTGAAATTTCATAAACATAAAAGTGTCAGCTTTGGCCGTACATGCGAATTTCTCCTTCAGGGCGTATTTCCGAGCTCGATGCCACATTAAGATGTGTTTACAGCTGCAATCTCTCTGTGAAGTGGAATCTTACAGGATTGAGCTTATTGCACGGCTCTAATAGACATTCTGCTGTCAGAAAAGAGAAAATTGAGAGAGACGTTGTCTAGTTTCATCTGCGGAGAAATTTAAATCACGTCTCCTGTTACTTTATCGCTAGGTTTTATGTTGCGATTTTTAATATTAGCCAATAAAAAAAAAAAAAGAATACATATATAACTTTTCCAAGGACGTGACCATATTACGTTGGGATTATTTTTTTTTTTAGATTCATTGAATTCTTATTGGTGGATGTAGCAGAGCTGAGCTTGCCCGAGCAGCAAGGCTGAATTTGTCATTTGATACAATTCTTTGGGATGAAATATTTGTGGTTTTGGCAGGACTGAAAGTAAACCAAATCCATTGTCAGGACCATGGGCGGACACAGAGGTGAGGGCGCCCCCTTCTGGTGCTGATTGACACCAACATACACAGGACATGATGCTTGGGCCCTACCAGTGGCTTAGCTAGGACTTTAGCACGGGGGGGGGATATCAACGACACAGTACAATGACCCCTTAGTGGCCCCCGCACAGTATAATGTCCTTATAGCTGCCCCCACACAGTATAATGCCCTTATAGCTGCCCCCACACAGGATAATGCTCCTATGGTTTCCCCCCACACAGAATAATTCTCCCATAGCTGCCCCCACACAGTATAATATCCCCAGTGAACCCCACACAGTATAATGCCCCAATGGCTGCCCCCATACAGTATAATGCCCACATGGCTGCCTCCACACAGTATAATGCCCCCATAACTGCCTCCACACAGTATAATGCCCCCATGGCTGCCCCCATACAGTATAATGCCCCCATAGCTGCCCCACACAGTATAATTCCCCTTATACAGTAGTTGCCCTACACAGTATAATGCCCCTCTAGCTGCCCCCATACAGCATAATGCCCCCATAGCTACCCCCATACAGTATAATGCCTTTATAGCTTCCCCTACACAGTATAATGCCCCCATAGCTGCCCCCATACAGTATAATGCCCCCATAGCTGCCCCCACACAGTATAATGCCCCTTATAGCTGTCCTACACAGTATAATGCCCCTATAGCTGCCCCCTTACAGTAGAATGCCCCCAAAGATGCCCCCATACAGTATAATGCCCCCACAGCTGCCCCATACAGTATAATGCCCCCATAGTGGCCCCCACACAGTATAATGCCCCCATAGCTGCCCCCATACAATATAATGCCCCCCAAAGCTGCCCCCATACAGTATAATGCCCCATTGCGGACCCCCATACCTACTATAATGCCCCCTTAGTTGCCCCCCCCTCCAGTAGTTCCTAATAAAAAACTAATAACTGAAAAAATTACCTATCCCCGTTCCCACGACGAGTGGAGGAGATCCCTCTGCTCCTCCGCTCTGTGCAGTGTGTGGCTCTGTGCAGACAGGCGCGATGACGTCACTACATCGCACCTGTCTGTCGAGCAGCTCACAGCTGGAGCTGGCATTACATAATGAATGCTGGAGCAAGGAGCTGTCAGCTTCTTGCTCCAGCATTAAATTCAACTGTATCTGCATCCTGAGGAAGCAGATACAGTTGAAACCAGGACACACTACCGCTGCCCCTATCTAAGTGATCCTTGGCTTATTCCTCGCACCCTTGTTTACTAAAATTGTAAAGCCTGTAGAAAGGGAATTCTTATTTAGGTTCTCACCACCCAAATAAGGGATCACCCTGGGCAGGGGCGCTTCTCTTCAGGGGCCACATCGCAGTTGCATGGTTTGCTTCTATTGTACCTATAACTTTGACTCAGGAAGTCATCATCAACACGATTGGTGCATAAACTGTTCCGTTACAAATTCAGCTCTGCTACATCTGTAAAGAGAAGAATATGATTTTTTTTTATACATAAAATGTTGTTGCACTGATATTTTCAGTGTTAAAAGCTTTCTTTCTCGTATTAAAAGAGACTGTCTGGTTAATTTAACCCATTTCCATATAACCGATTAGAGGGGGGTCCTCTTGATCAGAGTGGAGAGCAGTTACATAGAGTGTCTCTCTTTCTCTGGAGGACCCGTCCTGTCCTGTATTACACAGACAACACATTGGTATGAATGGACACGGTGTAATACTTAAATTCCTCTGTGGTGGCGCTGTAGGGAAACTGAACACTTACTGACAGATTTCCCCACAGATCACAGCTGATCACTGGGGGTTCAAGCAGGGGGACACTTTCTAATCGAGGGATCTTTCTAACAAGTAGGGATTGTCCAAACAACTCCTTTAAGTAATTGTCAAATTATGAATATTAAACCCAGTCAGTGCAATGCTGCTAATATCAGGGTATGGGGAAGGGGCAGAGGCGAGTGCCAAATGTGCATGGGGCACCTAAATAGTTAACATACGGAGGTGGTTGTAAAGGTTGAGATTGATTAAGTGCTAGTTCACAT
Organism: Rhinoderma darwinii; assembly: GCF_050947455.1. Classification (NCBI taxonomy): domain Eukaryota; kingdom Metazoa; phylum Chordata; class Amphibia; order Anura; family Rhinodermatidae; genus Rhinoderma; species Rhinoderma darwinii. The sequence goes on along the minus strand of NC_134698.1, from coordinate 79,925,731 downwards.
GGAGTATTTTGGTGCTGTTTTTTACGCAGGATCCACTTTAGAAACAGCACCAAAAAACACCAAAAATTGCCTCCCATTGATTTCAATGGGAGGCAGAGGCATTTTTTCCCCCCCGTGAGCAGTAAAAAACGCTCGCAGGAAAAAGAAGAAGAAGAAGAAGCCCTTTCTTCAGGCGTATCAGTCTCTGATCTCCCATTGACGTTATGTGCAGTGTTTTTTGCCCGCGGTGCTCAATGGCCGCGGATGAAAAATGCCGCAGAAAACGCAAATGTTCTGCCAGGAGGTCAAGATCAGATTTTTTTTCCACCTGCAAAAAAGCTCTGTGTAAACAGGGCCTAAGGCTTTGCATCAGAAAAACCAGAAGGGGTCCTATTTTAATATAATTATTGCTCCACCCCTTAGTCTACGCCCCTGCATACCATATAAGGTAAATTCCACATTTTCCATCCTTCTGATAGGTGCAGAAACAATGTTCTGCGAACCTTTTCTGTGTATTTGAACGGCTGAGAAGCTGAGATGGTTTTTGTCACAACTCTATTTAGCAACAGTAAGATGTGGATCTCCTCCACTATGCTAATTATGTTAAACAGATGGAAATTATGAACAGATTTTATTAGGCAATTCTAGAAATGCAATAAACAAAATGAAATAATTAGTCAAAATCAGAATGTTCTCGCCATCGGCAAATCCCTTGATTGCACAAGACAACAATAGATGTGATTGATTTGATACTTTTACTAACATTTCATGTACAGGCGCTGACTTTCCAAGGTCAATGCGGTTTTTATTGGTCTGTTTCCCGCTAAAAAGAAAAAGTCAAATGTAGTTTAATCAAGACGACTTGGTTGTTTACATCTCTACACATTTATAACGTCTCCAGATACAATAAATCTCAAGACCAATAACCAGGGCTGGCTCCAGTAGCGTGAGGGCCCTTGGGTGAAAGAGTCCCATTGGACCCAGGTCTACCCAACCCTGGGCTTGACAGGCATAGACATGTTTAGCCAGATGACCATGGACCCCTCAAGTCAAGTGCACCCTGAAATCTGCCTGGTGCGAACGCTGGCTCTGCCCAGAATATAGAACACGTGACCATTAAAACCTCTTCATCATTGAAATGAAGATTTCTGGACAATGTGGCCTCCTCTCCTATTATTGACCACCAAGAAGATGTCCAACTTCCATGAGACAATGTCAGCGCCAGCATTTGTCCGCAGTTTAAGGGGTTCTTTGGGACTTTAACATTGATGTATTAATGGCCTATCCGGTCATCAATGTTTGATCGATGGGGGTGCGACCCCGGGGACTTCCACCGATTAACACATAAAAGGGCCAAGGGGTGTCCCCTTCATTGTTTGCATAGAAACAGCAACTCTCCATGTGAATGGCAGCGCCTGGTACTGCAGCTCATCCTATTCTCTTTAGGGATTCTCCATCACTGTTAAAATCCCAGCGAACCCCTTTAAGATAATCCCCTATTTCAAAAAGTTCCAAAAACTAGTTCAAAATCCAAGGCTATCTATAAGATATCCTACTCATAAAGAGCTCAAAAAGATATCTATACGACGTCCTACTCCAAAAAATATTAGTTTCGGAATGCCGAAATCTTCACTTTCACTTCATGGACTCCTCGGTAGACATCACTGCTTCTATTTTTCTGTTCTATCTCTGAATCTTCTGTTCTTAATTTGTGAAATACAGGAGAGCAGCGGCATATTCTTGTAGTCCTGGTATAGAATAATGTTTTGCTTTAGTCTCTGTTGTGATATGCCTGAAGGAACCACAAGGAACGGTAAAGGAACTCCAAAATTGGCCTTCTTATTTCTAAATCCTTCAAAGTAGAGAATTCCTTTGGAAGTCGATGAAGTATGAAGCATATGTCCCAAAGGCTAGTGCTAACAAGACAGTAGTTTGCTTTCAAGGATAATAAAGCAGCCAAATAACACAAGACAGTGACACAAAGGATAACGTCGAACCTTAAGCCTTCAAGAAGACGTTATACATATGTCTTGTGTGGTTATGTAATGTGCACATTGCAGGCCAGGCCAACCATCGGTGGGACATACGGGAGCCTCCGGGTTAGGGACTCGAATGGAACGACTGGATAGTCTTATATTGAAAGGATGGATATCACACAGTGACTGCTGCCAGTGAGGAACAGGCAAATCAATGTGGCAGTGGGCCCAGGGCTAACGTCCAATTAGAGGGACTCAAATCCGATCGTAAAACCCAATGGGGGGGTATTTATCAAAGTATGTAACATTTTATTTCATACAGTTTATTAGAACTCAAATTCCAATTTTTCAAGTATTGTAGTTTTATCATTTTTGAGTCGTTGCGCCGTCTTTTTGGATGATGTTGTTTGTATTTCTTTTTAGTCTTTTCTTGATTTCTTTTGTGATGACCAATATAGTCAACATTACAGTTTCTACAGGGGTTGCAAGAGATTTTCCAGATTGCAAATCTGTCTAGTTATACAGCTATAATGGGGAGAGGACTGTATATAGCAATACTATTACCTATAGGCACTGTAGAGTAGGCGTTTGCCTATAGGCGGCCCTGGGGGATGGCCGACTTCTGAAGGGAGAATTTACATCTAAACGCATTGAACAGTTGAACAGTGTGTATTTATATGGTAATTATGTGTTTGGCTATGTTAATTAGGGGATCACAAGGCTGTGGGAGTGAGAGGGGACACAGAGGGAGTAAGGATAGGAAGAATTCTCAGGGCGTTGGATGTTGTGAGGAGCGCACATCGATGTTCTGCTTTATTTTATACAAGAATACACATATTTTAAAGCCAGACATGACTTACAGCTGCTTTCATCCAAAAATAGCACCACCCATGTCCACAGGATGTGTGTGATATTGCAGCTTAGCCACATTCACATCAACAGAGCTGAGCTGCGATACCAGGCAGAACCCATGGACAGGTGCGGTGCTGTTTTTTAGGAAAAAGCAGTCATGTCTTTTTAATCAAGGACAACCCCTTTAAGGTGTGGTCTATTTGGTTGGTGGAGTCTAACGTACCAGACAATTTGTCTCTTCAGACTGCTAAGATGCATGTTACACAGATCAGTTTCCCTGCAGCGCCACCACAGGAGAAATGAAGAATTACATAGTGCCAATTGAAATTAGTTTCTAAATAAGTGCCCATTGTATAATGCAAAATAGGCAGGGAACCTATATTGGTGGCCCCGTCTATTTTCTCAGAATTGCATTCGACAGTAGGTTTACTAAACCTGACAATCAGAGGCGTAACTTGAAACTCTGGGGTCCCAATGCAAAATCTATCGCATGGCCCCCACCTATCATATATAATTGATTATACTAGTGTCTTCTCATGCGGCTGAGGGGCTTTTGGGCCCCCGTGCAACTGCTACCTCGGCACCCCCTATAGCTACGCCCCTGCTGACAACCCCTTTAAAGATCATATACTATAAGGCCAGATTCACACTGGGCGGATATGCTGCATAAAAGCACACAGCGTATCCGCCCTGTGTGCCGCAGGGAATTCCGGGCGGAAAACCGCACCAAACTGTGGTGCAGTCTTTCGGCCAGGAATGTCCACTGCGGAAAACTGCTGCATTAACCGGCCTGCTAGCGTGACGTTTTATCCCAGGAGCCAATCACAGGCTGCAGCGGCGGTCACATGGGATGAAGCATCATCCCAGGAGGCGGGCCCTCTGACATCATCCAGGCCGGCTCCTGGGATAATGTTTCATCCCATCTGACCGCCGCTACAGTCTGTGATTGGAGGGAGGAACACAGACTTCTGGGTAAGTATAAGGTTTTTTTTTTGAGTTTTTTGCAGAGGAATCGCTGTGAACCCGCCACAAAAAAATGCAACAACTGCTATTTGTTGCGGGATTTACCTCTCCATTGAATTCAATGGGGAAAACCCACAACAAATAAGCAGCGTTTACGCAAATACAATTGACATGCTGCGGAATGTATTTGGATGAGATTTGTTTTAACTCATCTACTTTGCTGCTACTGTATTTGCTGCAGATTTTCCGCAATGAATTCCGTTGCGAAAAAAGCGCAGTATTTACGTGACATGTGAACGGACCCTAAGAAACCTCCAAAAATCCTAAGAGGGAGTGAGGCAGAAGTTGCTACTTTTTAGAATGGGCGTTCTGTACCGCTACAATAAAACAAAGCTTTTGAAATGAATATGGACTCCACAATTTAGCAAACAGACAATTCTGGATGTAAAACAACTAATGATGAATGTTTCCTCGCAGACACTGCAATTATTAGCAATTGTACGATACGTGGTGAGAATGTCAGAGCGGGTCCGGCGCTGCCGTCAGAAGCAGCAGGTACACACAATTACCAGAGCCACCGGCCTATTTTTTCGGCAGCTTTTCATTCTACTTTGCTTTTGTTAATTGGATTTGTACATCAGTATATAATTATGAACTTTCAAGATAAAGGCGTTCAGAAAGCAATAATTATTTCGATTCTGTGATTCCATTTTCTAAAAACATGGTGATCAACATGAGACGAGCCCCAAATAGTAATTAATTTACAGTGTCATTATACACAAGATAGATAGATGGCTGTGCCCGGTCATGGCAGTTGTTTGTGAACGGAACGGTTATTAATAGGACATAATACCCAATTAGCAATATTTCAACCCCAAATCAAAGAGCAATTCAAGCCACACCCACATTCAGACAGAAAACACCCACAAAATTGTGGAACCGCCTCTTTATGCAAATTTTAATTAACCACACCCTCTTTTCGATCACTAGTTCAAGCAATATCTAAATTACGAAGCCTATTCCCACGTCTACACAATAGGGGGGACGTTAAACTGTAATCGGATTAGTTTCTCTGGGCAACTTTTTCACTTTTCCTTCGCCCTAGTTTTGATAAATTTGCCCTCAGTCTTTTTAACAAGTCTTAGTAGTTAGTACATTACTTAAAATATCTCCTGTTCCTGCACCTTTACACATTATCTTGCTTGTTTTTATCCAGAATATGCAGGATTTCTTCTCCAATCTTATCATATTTACTGTTACCTGAGCACGATGAACCTAAACGAGTGTGTGGAGGGTATGTTAGAAAGTAATCTCTGTGATTACTGCAGAAAATGTAACTTCATGAACTCAATGGTAGTCACCTAGACAGGAAGATTGTTGTTGCTAAGCAACAGGAAATGCCAGAGCCTGCAGAATACACTAAAGGGAGCGCAAACAAGATAAATCAATAGACTATGCAAAGTTATGTTTTATAAGGTCGCTTTTGAGTGAGGCAGGTAAAAAAACGTAGTCTCCTTCCACTTTAGACCTCCCCCTTATAAGTCACACTGGAGTTTTGTCACACCGACAGACTCGATGTGACCATGTATAACATTTATTTGAATGGGCAATGTGACAGACAACATGAGATGAGGTTGTCCGCTAAGGCCATGTGGCAGAATTGTGATGAATTTTTAAAACCCCATCCATAAATAGCGAAGGAAAATTCTGGGTGAAAAATCTGCCCTATTTCTGGACATACCCTAAATCGCAGAACGAAGGGTTGGAAACGAATGCTCCTACTAATGAACAAACGTGCAAGGTTTCCTCTTTGGGTCTTTTAGGTACGGAGAGTGATCGGGGCCACCTTTGGCATGGACCACTTACCAACCACTAAATTCATGATGCACTTGATTTGGGTTAAAAAAAAGTGCTTTTATTACTTCCACTTTTTCGTAGATCCTAGTGATATAACCAATGTGCCGTGTGCCCCCTATGGCCATGTGCCCTTAGGCATTGCCCTCATGAGGTCAATTTGGCCACGCGTCAAGAGGGCTCACATGTCAATGCTGTCTTGGCGATGTGAAGTGGCTTATGCAGCAAAGATCAGAATGGACCTTCCATAAAGTGCAGGCTTTCACCACCCAGGACAGAAAGCCCATTGCTTGTTTCCTCCTCCGCACCCTTTTCACGATCCTTGGGTCAATCCTTTTCTTTGTTTTGACGATCAATGCCGGTTCTCTGTAGAGGGTAGTCCTGCACAAATTCTCAGTAGCAAAGGGTATAATACCAATCATGGCTGGACTCCCTCTTTGCAAGGACCCCATATCGGCTCCATGGTCTTCCTCTATGGTATATGCACCCTTCTTTGAAGAAGACTCTTATTTCTAAAGGATCATGGGAGTGGGGAAATCTACCAGATACCATTTTACTGCCCCCATATTGGCACTTCGATGGCTCATTTATAGCACAATTTTGCTTGAGGGTATCTTACAAATAACGCAATGTAAAGGCAAATGGTCTAGTCCAGAAACTGTAAGCAGTCAACATTAGGAATGACACTCAAGACATTTTCCATTAGAAATAGCGGAGATGCATCACTCGTTGGATTGAGCCTCCCGTATATCAGATCCTATCACTTTGTCTCATTGACTCGTCCAACATCTTTTTTATTGGCCATAAAGATTGATATTATGTTTCCCACCAAACTTCTACATTAACTATAGTGATAATACAACTGGCGTATGAGTATTCAGAGACCGAATGTAGCGCAGAACAGAAGAGGAACAGATGCTTAATCATTCCTCAACAAACTGGCTGCTCTGTCTTCCTCCTCGGCAGGCATGGCATTGGTCAATTGTCGTAGCGCTCTCATCTGATCGAGGCTAGCCTTGAAATTGTATTTGTAGTTAATGATGCATTGTGCATTCCTCTGAGTGCATTACTGATAAATAGGGAGCACGGGTCTAGCTCTGCCATGCAGTACAGAGAATACTCTCAAGTGCTTAGGATACAGATCTCATTGATCATTTAATTGTGTGGAAATGCTTACAGCGAAGAATTTGTGTAGGCATCGGCCATGTGAACAGTCCCGAGTGCTAAGTGATATGTAATGACCGTATATACAGGAGTAGCATTGTCATATTAATAATGCATACAGTAGATAAGATCCTTCTCATATGGCTAGAAGTGCACAGTTTGCAAAAACAGATGAAGTAGAGTTGAATTTGTCATTGAACTTTTTCTTTTGTGCATGGGGATGAGGACTTACTAAAGTAAAAAGGGATATTCCCAACTCAGACATTTACACCATAAAGATGTAAAAGATGCGTGGCAAAGCTGTATGACTCCCATAGAAATGAATGGATGGATGCGTGCACCTGCATGACCACCTCTCCAATAATTCTCCACCTGGATGTGGCGACCAACGGCCACCTGGACGCGGGTCAGAGGGCCCCATTCTCAATGTAAGATATGTGGATATGCCATAAATGTTTAAAAGATGTGCGTCAAAGCCGTATGACTCCCATAGAAATGAATGTAGAGATACGTGGTCACCTCTCCGATAATTCTCCACCTGGATGCAGAGGCCAATGGCCACCTCACCTGTTGGGAGGTGGCTCGGGGGATCCCGTTCTCAATGTAAAATATGTGGATATGCCATAAATGTCTTAATTGGGAATACCCCTTTAAATGGGTTTTCTTGCAGGATAGGTGATAATTGTTTGATTGATGGGGACCCACACTGATCACTAGATTTGGGGTCCCTTTTCCTTCTCACCCACATGTCCACAGTTCGACCTCCAAGATTTTTCTGTCACTCCTATAGAGTTTGAAGCAGCAGCGCACATGTTTGACCCCCGCGCCATTGAAACTCCTGGTTGAGGAGGAAGAGGGGACTCAGGAACCCCATTCTAGACCCACAGTATAAATTATAAATGTATTTGGTAAGAAATCCCTTTAGGATAATATATTAGGTCTACTTGCAGCATTATGGGTAACCACAGCGAACACATTGTAAGATCACCAATAATTGAGCCTAATAAAAAAATGTCTTGAAAAAATACTTTGAAGAGTTAATAAAATAAAAAATGGCTCATTTTCTTCATCACATATTTACAAAAAGTACAATATATACATATAGTTTGTCTTTTTTGTAATTAAATATTATTTTTGCCATGGTAAGAAACAGTGGCATAAAGCGGGGGACAGATCTGCTTCCACCTCCTCTGGATAAGAATCCCCAGAGGAGCCAATAGTGATCACTTTGCTACTACTGAATAAAAAGTGGAGAAATCTGGATGATGGAGAGTGAATAACATATTGAGTGAGCTGAAGAAAGATGGAAGAGGCAGTGGAAATGGTTTGAAGAATGGTGAGAGGTCAAGAAAGAGGAGGGAAACAGACAAGGGACTGAGAAGACTTCCATTTTATTAGTGTGGCTGGTGGTCATGACAGAATGGGGGCTCCATCCCAAGATTCTCAATGGGGCCCTATACTTACTTTTTATGTCCCATTATATGAGGAGAACAATAGGAACATTTATACTTTATTTTATTTTTTTATTAAGTTATGGTACCTTTAAATTTGCAACCAGTGAAGCAGTGTGAATATGTTAGAAATGTCAAGTTAATTACCCCAGGAGAAATGCTTATTCTCTACAAATTGAAATCTGGGGAGATTAAATCAAACATCTTAATTAGAATACATTGATCATAGGGCTATTTGTCAACTCCGCTGCCAATAATGAGGAACCCTCAGTAGTATAATGAATAGGGACAAAACAAGAGGTAGGATATCTCAAGTAATAAGAGAACAGACCTTGTATTAAAAGGGGATATATTTAACCCTATTGTACCTAGGAGATGTAAAGCCATTCAGGATCTGGCAACGAAGGAAGGCTAATTAAATGGCTGTGTTAATTTGTTAATGACTAACCAAGGCCTGGAAATGTTTGGAAATGGAAATACAATTAACTTGGTTCTGAAAGGAAGTGATGCGCCTTGAAGAACAAGTATTTCCCTATTAAAAACATACATAAAACAATGTGACTGTATTTATATCAATACAAGATTACGTTCTCCCATGCTCCTTTGCTCTTACTAACAAATCACAATAAATGTAGCCTGATGGGAGTAGTAATGTTGGTAAAACTTCAAGGAACTAGGACGAAACAAGAGCAGAGGACAATGGTTGGTCCACCTGGAGACTATGGTAGGTCAGGGTGGCTGGTTCTCATCTGCCCTTTCCACTAGTGAAGATTTGGGATTATGAAGCTGGTGCTTGGATGGGGGTCTTTTAGCCATTAAGTTCACTTCTTCCTATCCAAGACACCATAAAATTTCCGTAGCACCACTGACCTCATCCAGGATCTCAAGGATGGAGAGCTGGTCAATTTTTACCATATCCATGGTCGATATGATGGATAGGGTGTGACGGGCTTAGGTACATGTTCAGATGTGGGGTCCTCTCATCAGGAGTATGACCCTGAAGAGTTTGGATTATCCAGATAATGATAGTTGACATGGACTGTCTTCTCCTGTCCTCACTTTTTACTCGACAGTCAATTTCCAAGTTGTGGACATCACGTTGCATTTTGAGAGTCTCATTCAGACCAAGACCACATCAACGCGCTGAAGGATTTCATTTAGATCGCATTATATTCACAGAATGGCACAGGCAATATCACCACTGTCCACAATATCTTCTACGATTCACACCTCTTGACTGGATTGATACTTGTACGAAGAGCCCAAAGTCATTGTAATCCATAACCGTGATGGACATACAGAATGAGCTGGGGTAATTCTTGGAAAATAACCTGCATCTGAGTCAACTTGTGTACCAGCAGTATTCAAGGTTTGTATAACTTGTGCTATATATCATGGCTATGCTACAAGACAATGACCCAATATCCTTTGTTGGTGCCAAGAATTTGGTGTGCACTGTCTCAAGAAAATCAGTTTGCTTTGGTTAAGGTCTCATACACATGGCCATACTAGAGCTCCGACATGTTCTGAGTTGTAAAGAGCCATCATACAACAATAATAGAAGTCTATGGAGCCATATGGCAGGCTATTGAGTTATTACCATCGGATGCCGCACTATAAGGATACTTGCCACTAGTAGCATATTTTCTGGGGAAGAGTACCTCCATAATACCTCCATGTGGAGGCAACCTACGGCAGAGTTCCTCCGTACAGGCTCCATGCACATAGCTCTGCTTTGCACATGAGTCATTATATTGTATATAAGGTTTGTACTTGCTGTCAAAAGACAGAGACTTTGATGGAACCCGCAACAGGCCCCTTTATAAGTCAATTGGGTCTGTTCATCGCTGTTTGGATCCATCGTACAAGGTATTCGGCACATTGTCATGGTTCTTCAAATATTTATCACTAATGTACCAAAGGATAGAAAAAGGTGAACTTTCACTTTAATGTGGTAATCCCATGTCGGACATTTATGGCCTATCCACAGGTCCCAGATCTTGAACCCGCACCTATCTCTAGAATGGGGACCCCTCTACTACCTTCTGCCGCAGTTACTGTGCTACGGCCACTGAGTAACAAGGCGGCCGGGTTCTCCATCAACTGACGAGCATGTTTTGCTACGCAATGTCCGGAACTAACATAGAAGTGAATAGAAGTCATGGAAACAGAGCTATAGAAACAGCTTAGCTCGCTGTGATAAGCTGTTTCCGTAACTCCCACTCCAGAAACGGCATAGTAAAACGCGCTCGGCTGTTCCTGGCTACTCGGCCACCTCATAACCCAGTGGCTGGAGCCCAGTGACAGAAGGTAGGATGGTAGGAAAGGACCCTCATTCAAGAGATAGGTCCTAGAGGTGGGACCCCACATCTATCGGACATTTATGGCATATCCAAGATGGGAATACCTCTTGTTACCTTCTACATAACCTTCAGTTTGCCCCCGTTCTGAACTCTCCGGTCATCATCATATACATCTACTCTTATAATGGATCAATACAATTTTTACAAGTTTCTATAATTCTCCAAAAAATCAGATAAGACAAATGCTAAGGACTCAGCAGACCACTGAATATTCATTCACGTAGGGGAGGTGGATAATAAAAACCTTATTTTCACACATTTTCATGGCAGTGCGCACACATCTTATTGTAGCCCTACTAATGGCGGTATCTGTTATTCTCGAACATCGACTTCATTCAATTTAAAATCAGCTTTTTATGGATTCATATCTTGTGGGTTTATCTACTAAAGTGCAAGGACCATTTCACGTTGTTAGTGTGCGTTCAAGTTAATGGCCAATAACAATTGCTAATAGCCATCACACTACAGTGATCAAACCTCCCGCAGTCGGCTGCATCCAGAGAAGGATTAATATGATATGGAAGAATAACAGGAATCCATTAGAGGTTATGGCACTGTGCAGACTGTCAGAGGGTAAAAGCTCCACGCAGTATTTTTAAAATGAGCTTGACCTTCTGCCTTCACATTTGCATCATGTACTCGAACATCGAAGCTGTTTACTGAGAAACTTTTGACTTTCTGCTATTTTTTGCCTTATTTTCTTATCTTGTGTCATCTTTGACTTGACCCTTTGAGCTACCCGTTTCTTTCATTAAATATAATGATTAAAACAGACGGAAAAAATAATATATATAATATAATATTGTGGGGGTGAATGGTCCATGTGTTCCATGGTGGCTTTGGAGATGAGAATAACTCTTTCCATTTGGGTTGGGCCAATGCATAATTTCTCATTACTGTGAATGCAATTATTTTAAAGGCCATTGAGGTATATCAAAAACATATTTGCCGATGGGGCCAGGGGGTATATGGGTCCTTGTCCATGGAATGGAAGGAGTAAAGGATTGTATCTACCTTATAGGTGCACATGCCTGGAGCAACACATTTTGAAATGCAACAAAAAATTTGCCCAGAGTTTGTTAGCTCTCCCACAACTCCAAATAAGCAGGGGCGTAGCGGAGAGGCGGGGCAACCGGGATAGTGTCTCGGAGGCTGAGTATCCGGGAGGGCGCCAGCAAGCCACTTTGCCTTGGCCAGTGTATTAAGTTATAGGGCTAGGGCAGGAAAGTGAACCTTTGCCCTGGCAAAAGAAAGCCTAGCTACAGTACATTTCTACAAAAAAAGGGGTGTAGAGATATTTTAGAGTTCCTTATCTTTGCTCCCACTTTCCAACTGCTGGGTAAGAAGAAGCTTTCTTTACTGGATAGGATCATATGTATTAGTCCTGTGCCAGAGAAAACAAGTGAAAGCACTAAATACCACCACATTGCAGGACCACAACTCCGGGTCCTGCTGGGCCCCCTCGCCTACTGCCTCGCAGCGGTTATATCTGTGACCCTGGTGTCTCTAGGACAGGAGGTTTTGCTAAGGGGCTTGAGCCCTCTTTCCTCATTGTATGCCCTTGCTGGCAAAAGAGCCTCCATACTTGCCCAAAACGGCCCAAGTAACCCAACAACTAGGGTTTCCCAGCCCCAGCAAAGATGTCAGGGCTCACTGGGTTTGGGGGTCCACTGATCTAGGTAAATGTTCTCAACGCTTGTCAAGCCAAAGGTGAAGACGACAGTGGTCCTACTGGGACTCAAATTCACCTGGAGACAGCTGTCGAAAACTAACACAACGGTCAATAATCCGAGTCCTTCATCTTGTCTCTGTGGTTGATCATGGCATCGGATCAATCACATAGGTGACCACAAGAAAGTGCACCCTGGGATGAAGTATTCAAACTCCACCTTAAATAAAAGTGTTCAAACTAAAAAATTGACAAATGATAAAACTGTTTTTGAATATTTCAAATTTCTTCAACTTAGAAGTAGAAAATGATTTACAATGTTGTTGCTTTTGTGTGAAGGTACAGTAGATCCCATTGTTACACTGGTGGGAGAAAGCATATGGCCATGTAACGCAGCATCGGTGAAGAGTTCCTTCTCTCTAATCCAGGATTATGAATCTGACTTTTGTCAACTTCTATTTAATTAAAAAGTAAAGGGAAAGGTCAATGGAGAACTGTCACTAGTGGGAGCCATATTACCGGCGTCTACATTTCAGGCTCAAAATAAAATTAGGCAGATGTCCTACAACCTGTGCTGGATGTAATATCCAAGATAATAATAGATGGCATTTTTGCTTATTAAAAAGTTGAAAGCAATTAAATGCACCCTATTAAAATTAGGCAATAATAAAATATTATTTAGCTGGATATCATAGATACCCATTATTCACTCTGCCTGATGCCAATAGTTTATTCTAAGTTGGATTTGACCACCCTTGTAAGATTGCCGACATTATCCAGCTTCAGACCTGGCAAGTACCAGCATGGAAAACTGGATGTGAATCCTTGGGGGCGTTGACTTCTAGTCATGGGTCAGTCTCAGCTGAATTATCCTGCCCTTGAGAAGTTCAACAGTTCAGGACACCAATAAATACGAGATGCCTCCAAAAAGTAATGAGAATGATTTCCAAAAAACTTGCTCGATGAGCAGAAGGAGAATCCTCAGTTAATTTCCCCAGAACTGTTGGATCGTGCGACAACTGAGCCCAAGTTTTTGGGTAGAGCGATTACCGGAGATGATTTTTTTTTTTATTTTTTTAGTGCGATCCTGAAACAAAAAGGCAGAGATAAGAATGGCACACTGCCAAGTCACGGCGACCGGAGAAAGCCCGCGTGAGCAAATTGGGAGTCAAATCCATGCTCATCCTTCGTTTTGAACTTTTTTTTTTTCCCCAAAATCAAAACTCACCTGAATGGACACCATTTTGGAACTGTTGAAAACGTCAAATCAGCCGTGACGAGTGCTCTGAACAACCTATCACATGAAGACTTCCAGCCCTGCTACAGGGAAGGTACCGCTGGAATCGTTGTGTTTAGTCCCAGGAGAATTAGGCCTCCTTTACACGAACGTGATATACGTCCGTGCGACGCGCGTGCTTTTCACGCGGGTCGCACGGACCTATACAAGTCTATGGGGGCATGCAGACAGTCCGTGAGTTTTGCTCAGCGTGAGTGCGCTGAAAAAAACTCACGACATGTTCTAAATTTCTGCGTTTTTCGCGCATCACGCACCCATTGAAGTCAATGGGTGCGTGAAAACCACGAAGGTCGCACGGAAGCACTTCCGTGCGAACTGCGTGATTCGCGCAAGAGCTGTCAAACTCTGAATGTAAACAGAAAAGCACCACGTGCTTTTCTGTTTACAAACATCCAAACGGAGTGTCAGAATTTTGAGATGAGCGAACCGAACTTCACCGGGTTCGGCCGAACTCGTTTTGACCGAACCCGGCAAAAAATGTTGCGGTACGCGACGTCAGGAGACAGTCACTGTCCAGGGTGCTGAACGAGTTAAACTGGTTCAGCACCCTGGACAGTGACTTCCGATCACAATATACATGAACCTGTAAAAAAAAAAAAGAAGTTCTGACTTACCGATAACTCCCGGCTTCTTCCTCCAGTCTGACCTCCCGGGATGACAATTCAGTCCAAGTGACAGCTGCAGCCAATCACAGGCCAAGCACAGGCTGCAGCGGTCACATGGACTGCCGCGTCATCCAGGGAGGTGGGGCCGGATGTCAAGAGAGGGACGCGTCACCAAGGCAACAGCCGGGAGACCGGACTGGAGGAAGCAGGAAGTTCTTGGTAAGTATGAACGTCTTTTTTTTATTCACAGGTTGCTGTATATTGTGATCGGAATTCACTGTCGAGGGTGCTGAAAGAGTTACTGCCGATCAGTTAACTCTTTCAGCACCCTGGACAGTGACTGACGTCGACTAGCCTCATCTCTATGATGGCGGCTGCGCGAAAATCACGCAGCCGCGCATCATACACTGATGACACAAGGAGCTATCAAGTGCCTTTTGCGCACGCAAAACGCTGCGTTTTTTTGCTTGCGCAAAATGCACACGCTCGTGTAAATGAGGCCTTACTTTGGAGGTAATCGAGCCTAAATTAATGTTTTTTGAATAAAAGGATTTTTTGGGAAATCATTCTCCTTACTTTTAGAAAGCACCTCGTTCGTCTGGGGTGTGAATTAATGTCATATTTAGTCATTCATTCTTAGTATTGGCCTAACAAATATATTTCATCATGCCATGAGGCTGCTAAGGCATACCCCTCATCGTTCCATTTTTGTGGAATTGTCCAAAGCGGGTGGGGCTTAAGCAAATTTTCACAAAAGTGGGCAAAAATTATGTTTTGTGGTTGCCCCCAAGGCAGATCAGGGACAGGACAATGTCCCGGCAAATAGGCATGCAAATGTTGATAGGTTTGGCTATGGAGACCTTAGAAAGAGGGGCCCAGCCCTAGTTAGTTTCATCCTATTTTAAACTGACTGGCAAGAATCTGTTCGGGACTCTGCCCTACAGAGGAATTGCATGGTATTAGCAAACAAGGGGGTGGAGAACAAGCCATAGATTTATAGAAAGTGTGGGGGGGGGGGATATAGACCAGGCCCATTTGTCCTGGGGCTCAAAACCTGGCACAATAATGGGGGCCTATTTTGACCTTTTGGTAACAGCCCCTCCTTCTATATATGGCTGGAGAACCCTTTTAATTCTGTACATGGCTCTCCGGTTAATGGTTTTGACTGGGGAACCTCATTGCATTTTCTCAAGGCCGTCCTGATAGAAACTTTCCATTTCATATACTTATTTTTCCATGAAGTGGAGAATCCTACAAGAGTGGCGCATTAAGCTGCCGGGAAGGACATAAGGACACATCTCCCGCACACCACAGGAATTACTCACGACAACCTGACTGACCTAAACTTGATGATTTTCATATCAGTTGATTTTTGACAGCTGCCGGTGACAGGTTCAGGTGATTTTGATCATCCTCTATAGGGAGTCCTGTCTGTTTTGCATTAAAAGACAAAAATACCGTCTCCACCCCTCCCTCATTCACTCCAGCTGTCACTATCGTGTTTCCAAAAGCCTTAAAGGGGAACTGCACTTTCCGTTGTCTGCCAAATAATTGAGACATATTCCATACCTCCAAAGTGTCCTTCATCAGGAGAGGCTGTCCAGACTATTGATCCAAATTCCACTATCCCTCTTTGCTCCTTTGGAAACCAATAGTTTTTTTCTTATTTCTTCTATCTGCATATTATTACAATGGTATATTATTTTGTTATGTATTACTATTTTGTGCATATGATGTTGGAAAGGTAGCAAAGTTTTATCCGGCATGTTCTAATCCAGGAAGACTGATAATCCGGCACTTGTTTCCAATGCAATATAATGTGAAGTGTAACAACTTAATCCATGTGGCTGGTATTGTAGTAGATTTTGTGTTTTCTTTGGGCTTCGCTTCCATCTCTACTCTTCAGTTTTTCATACTGTCCTTTGATCATTTCACACCTAGCTCAAATTAATGCCGGAGTAAAGGAATTTTATAGTAGTTTTTATATGATAGACTATAGAAGAACATAAAACATATGTTAAGGTATAATTAAGTGGAAGTTCTCCCGTGAATACCATTTTTTATTTTAGTAAATCCAAAAGTCGGTGCAGATTAATTTCTTAATAAGACTTTATATTGGATGTAGCTTTGTGTCTCTGATACAGAGCTCCAAATCCCCTGCAGACATAAATAATAAGTACCTGTCAGCTGGCAGCCCCCACTAGGGGGAGCTTAGGAGCTTACTACATACTGATCATACATCGAGTTCAATAACACAGTATACAGTGAGCTCTTGAAATAGGTCGTGGTCTCCCAACGTCATTGTCAATCTCAATGTTATAAATAGGTCGGGGTCGCCTCAAAGTGTTGTAAGTTTGCTTACAAAAGAAAAGTTAAACACTCTTTTTCAGTCCCTCCTCAGCCTCAAGTAACTGATAACAGAGAACAATAGATGCCATTTATCTCTTTAGCCAATGGGCATATGCAGAGGAGTAATTTGAAGCTCCAATGCAAAATCTTTAACAGGGTCCCCCAGCTGTCATGTGCCATTTATAATACTGGCAACTTCTTATATGGCAGAGGGGCCCTTGGGGCCCCCTCAGGCACCAGGGGCTATGACCGCTACCTTTGTACCCCTTGTAGCTAGATGGATATATGATCGATTTTAAGTTCTGTGCCCCTTTAAAGATCAGTTTAAGAAAACTTTTTCACTTCACCAGCTCTGTGTACGTGGGGGCTGTAAACCTAAACATCCTCAGATATTTTTTAAGAAGATGCATAAACCTGAGTCGCGCCGCGTTCTACAGTTTTACGCTCCGGCACGGTGATTTAAAGCTTGAACTCTTTTCCGTAAATTGTTTTTCTTTTTGGTAGTGCTTCAGCATCATTACTTTGTGATGACCGTCCATAAAACACCATGAGGTTCACCTTAACCCGAACAACGCGACATTTCATAGGAAAACCGGCTGCACTTGTCTTTATTGGGCATCTGGCTTTTTTTTTCGATGTCTTTATTCACTTTTTACTGATTTCCATAACAAGTTTGTGGCGTACAGAGCGAGATGTATGGACGATTTATGCAGAACGAGGAAGCAAGAGGCATAAAAATATGTTCCAACAGCTCGGCCCGTTGTGTTTACATAAATGTTCCCATCACTTATCTCAATAAAAATGGTAATTAATTCAGACGCCCCATTGATTCATTTTCTTATCTTTAAACAAGTCGTCCCTTCAGATATCTCCAAACTTTGTACATTCTCATACACAAAACATCATTTAATTTGTTTTTTGAAGTCTGTGAGAAATGAACCAAAACTACATTTTATTTGGCTTATTTGAATTGATTTATCCGCTGTCTGATATCAATGGCTTCATTGCTCGGGGGTTAAACTGTATAATGACGTTCTAATATGTACATTAGAAATAAAAACTTTGAAGTCACATTTGATTTGTTCATGTTTGTGTTTCGAGAGCCTGATACAAAGTATATTTGGCAAATTTGTATTTTGATTCTTAGTGACAATGCGTTGATTTTTTAATATATATATTTTTTCAAAAAATATGAAGACAAAGATGGAGAAAAAGGAGTCTCTTGACAAGAAGCAGATCACAAAGTGTCCTCCTGCTGCGACCTTCAGCGATCAGCCTCTAATCTGTGAGGAAACCTGGCAGTAAGTGTTCAGTTTCTCTGCAGCGCCACCACAGGGGAAATTAAGTATTACACAGAGTCTATTCGCATCAATGTGTGGTATGTGTAACACAGAAAAGGACAGGTCCTTCAGACAGAAAAAGATGCTCTAGGTAACTGTTCTCCACTCACTCTGGCCTAGGGATGAGGATCCTTAACAGCGGACCCCACTCTATTGCCTTAGAACTCCCTAATATGGGGTATGAAAATGGGTTTTCTAAACTAGACAGCCCCTTAAGAGCTGCTTGTAATGGAATACACCACCCTACAACCTGTCTATGCCATCCAACTGGTGACCTGTGTCCGAGATGAGACCAAACCTTAATAGTACAGCCCACAACAGGGGATGGACTGAGACCATCTTAGGTCCTTTGGTGAGCCTGAACAACATATGCTATCCATGGAAAAGAATTCACACTAAGAAATGGGTCCACAAATGAGTATTACAAACTACAAAGGGCACAATGGGTAGTAGTTTATGACTACGGGATCAGACTACACAAAGGATTGTTTGTAGTCTGTAACCAAGGAGACACATAGTTTGGCATAGGAGATCTACACACAACAAGTTACAAGATTTTTAATCTAGACTAGTTTCAAAGTTGCATCTTATTTTCCATTCAGATGGATTGCAGCAGTATAAAGATTGTTTCAAAAGTAGAAATTCCCTGTAATATTCAGTTATAAGATAACCAAAATAGTCAACTCTATTACGGTTATAAAGCTGAGTGAGTAAAAGTTGATAGGCATTGGTGTTCTGTCCTTTTAGAAATCGTTAAGTGTTGGCAATGTTGACGTGGTAGAATTTTCAGACCTCATGCACACAACCGTATTACAGACCCATACATTAGGGATCTATAATAGGGCACCTATAGCCTTCCAAGGTCCCATATTGTACATCTGTGTGCCTTTTACGCAGAGGATTTGCGCCACCCTCCATGGCATGTTGTATTATAGAGGCATTATCCTCCACAAGCATTGATTATGTTGCTGGATGACGGTGCCATATAGCGGCACATAGAGTTCATACGGCTCCACAGGGTCTGTGCGTGTGACTTTACCGCGTCCCTAAGTTTGAGGAGTGAGAATCATCAGTCCTTCTGGTCACATCCAAGTCACGTGTACATGCAATGTGGACATTACAGACACCTGTATACAGTGAATACAGATGACATGTCCCTGCAGACTGTCGCTCCGTAGAACCGCGGATTTGTTCTCAGAAATTTGAATTCTCCATCAGACTCCTAGGACATAATTCTTAATATTCTATAACTGCCACTGGCATTAAATGAGATTAATGACTTTTGTTCAGCTCCTACATTTAAAACAGACTAAAGGTCACTTTCCTTTGCTGCTTCTAATTGTCAAACTCTATCTTTAATGAGAGAAAGGTCAATGGTATAACCTCTCGTATATTTTCCTTCCCCTCAGAACAAATGGGATAATTGCATTATTTGCTAAGCATATATTATATTATCATGTTAAATTTCAGGAGGATGAGGCCACAGAAAGGTTGGTGTTGCACTTTCTGTGGTAACCGGTGCTGGATAATAAAGATTGGAGTAAACGTTCAACAAAGATCAATGTTCCTATCTGAGGCCAAGCTTAAAGATCAACTCCAGTCAGATTTCATTTTGACATAATTCAGTATATAAGTTATATAGTAAAGACATTACATAAAACAGGATTTGCTAAATAGCACATTTTTTATTTCAAATGGCCCTTCCTACATGACACGGGATGGAGCATTATCCACCAGGTGAGTAAAGAAAATTACATGGGCTGCCAGGAGGAGGGGGGTAAGTGAGATGACAACAGCGCTGACAATTTTTCTGGCTTATTGAAGTGCTTACTTTTCCTATAATCAAGAATAACATTACTATAATACTATATATAAGAATATAACTACTATAATACTGCCCCCTATATACAAGAATATAACTACTATAGTACTGCCCCCTATATACAAGAATATAACTACTATAATACTGCCCCTATATACAAGAATATAACTACTATAATACTGCCCCTATATACAAGAATATAACTACTATAATACTGCCCCCTATATACTATAATACTGCCCCTATATACAAGAATATAACTACTATAATACTGCCCCTATATACAAGAATATAACTACTATAATACTACTCCTATGTACAAGACTATAACTACTATAATACTGCTCCTATATACAAGAATATAACTACTATAATACTGCTTCCTATATACAAGAATATAACTACTATAATACTGCTCCCTATATACAAGAATATAACTACTATAATACTGCCCTCTATATACAAGAATATAACTACTATAATAATGCCCCCTATATACAAGAATATAACTACTATAATACTGCCCCCTATATACAAGAATATAACTACTATAATACTGCTTCCTATATACAAGAATATAACTACTATAATACTGCTCCTATATACAAGAATATAACTACTATAATACTGCCCCCTATATACAAGAATATAACTACCATAATACTGCCCCCTATATACAAGAATATAACTACTATAATACTGCTCCTATATACAAGAATATGCACTACTATAATACTGCGCCTATATACAAGAATATAACTACTATAATACTGCCCCTATATACAAGAATATAACTACTAAAATACTGCTCCTATATACAAGAATATAACTACTATAATACTGCCCCTATATACAAGAATATAACTACTATAATACTGCCCCTATATACAAGAATATAACTACTATATTACTGTCCCTTATATACAAGAATATAACTACTATAATACTGCCTCCTATATACAAGAATATAACTACTATAATACTGCCCCTATATACAAGAATATAACTACTATAATACTGCCTCCTATATACAAGAATATAACTACTATAATACTGCTCCCTATATACAAGAATATAACTACTATAATACTGCCTCCTATATACAAGAATATAACTACTATAATACTGCTCCCTATATACAAGAATATAACTACTATAATACTGCTCCTATATACAAGAATATAACTACTATAATACTGTGCCTATATACAAGACTATAACTACTATAATACTGCCCCCTATATACAAGAATATAACTACTATATAACTGCCCCCTATATACAAGAATATAACGACTATAATACTGCCCCCTATATACAAGAATATAACTACTATAATACTGCCCCCTATATACAAGAATATAACTACTATAATACTGCTCCTATATACAAGAATATAACTACTATAATACTGCCCCCTATATACAAGAATATAACTACTATAATACTGCTCCTATATACAAGAATATAAACTACTATAATACTGCCCACTATATACAAGAATACAACTACTATAATACTGCCCCCTATATACAAGAATATAACTACTATAATACTGCCCCCTATATACAAGAATATAACTACTATAATACTGCCCCCTATATACAAGAATATAACTACTATACTACTACCCCCTATATACAAGAATATAACTACTATAATACTGCCCCTATATATAAGAATATAACTACTATAATACTACCCCCTATATACAAGAATATAACTACTATACTACTGCCCCCTATATAAATTAATACAAGGATACCTTTCTGAACAGGTAGAATAATTTTTTTATGGACATGGAAATTCTCTGATCGCATTGAACTTATGAATAATAAGAAGGTTATGAACACATATATATAAATAATTGCATCTTCCAGTGATTAATTTCCTTCCTCCTGGAGAAATGGAGCTTGAATAGACACGTGCCGAAAGCTGCAGGGAAGTGTTCAATATAAAATATGGGAAAATGAGGAATTTCACTGTTGACAATCACATGAAAGGGCACATTTTTTATTTCAAATGGCCCTTCCTACATGACACGGGATGGAGCATTATCCACCAGTTGAGTAAAGAAAATTACATGGGCTGCCAGGAGGAGGGGGGTAAGTGAGATGACAACAGCGCTGACAATTTTTCTGGCTTATTGAAGTGCTTACTTTTCCTATAATCAAGAATAACATTACTATAATACTATATATAAGAATATAACTACTATAATACTGCCCCCTATATACAAGAATATAACTACTATAGTACTGCCCCCTATATACAAGAATATAACTACTATAATACTGCCCCTATATACAAGAATATAACTACTATAATACTGCCCCTATATACAAGAATATAACTACTATAATACTGCCCCTATATACAAGAATATAACTACTATAATACTACTCCTATGTACAAGACTATAACTACTATAATACTGCTCCTATATACAAGAATATAACTACTATAATACTGCTTCCTATATACAAGAATATAACTACTATAATACTGCTCCCTATATACAAGAATATAACTACTATAATACTGCCCTCTATATACAAGAATATAACTACTATAATAATGCCCCCTATATACAAGAATATAACTACTATAATACTGCCCCCTATATACAAGAATATAACTACTATAATACTGCTTCCTATATACAAGAATATAACTACTATAATACTGCTCCTATATACAAGAATATAACTACTATAATACTGCCCCCTATATACAAGAATATAACTACCATAATACTGCCCCCTATATACAAGAATATAACTACTATAATACTGCTCCTATATACAAGAATATGCACTACTATAATACTGCGCCTATATACAAGAATATAACTACTATAATACTGCCCCTATATACAAGAATATAACTACTAAAATACTGCTCCTATATACAAGAATATAACTACTATAATACTGCCCCTATATACAAGAATATAACTACTATAATACTGCCCCTATATACAAGAATATAACTACTATATTACTGTCCCTTATATACAAGAATATAACTACTATAATACTGCCTCCTATATACAAGAATATAACTACTATAATACTGCCCCTATATACAAGAATATAACTACTATAATACTGCCTCCTATATACAAGAATATAACTACTATAATACTGCTCCCTATATACAAGAATATAACTACTATAATACTGCCTCCTATATACAAGAATATAACTACTATAATACTGCTCCCTATATACAAGAATATAACTACTATAATACTGCTCCTATATACAAGAATATAACTACTATAATACTGTGCCTATATACAAGACTATAACTACTATAATACTGCCCCCTATATACAAGAATATAACTACTATATAACTGCCCCCTATATACAAGAATATAACGACTATAATACTGCCCCCTATATACAAGAATATAACTACTATAATACTGCCCCCTATATACAAGAATATAACTACTATAATACTGCTCCTATATACAAGAATATAACTACTATAATACTGCCCCCTATATACAAGAATATAACTACTATAATACTGCTCCTATATACAAGAATATAAACTACTATAATACTGCCCACTATATACAAGAATACAACTACTATAATACTGCCCCCTATATACAAGAATATAACTACTATAATACTGCCCCCTATATACAAGAATATAACTACTATAATACTGCCCCCTATATACAAGAATATAACTACTATACTACTACCCCC
Organism: Rhinoderma darwinii; assembly: GCF_050947455.1. NCBI lineage: Eukaryota > Metazoa > Chordata > Amphibia > Anura > Rhinodermatidae > Rhinoderma > Rhinoderma darwinii. The sequence continues at coordinate 79,902,321 of NC_134698.1, read as the reverse complement.
TATATACAAGAATATAACTACTATAATACTGCCCCTATATATAAGAATATAACTACTATAATACTACCCCCTATATACAGGAATATAACTACTATAATACTGCCCCCTATATACAAGAATATAACTACTATACTACTGCCCCCTATATAAATTAATACAAGGATACCTTTCTGAACAGGTAGAATAATTTTTTTATGGACATGGAAATTCTCTGATCGCATTGAACTTATGAATAATAAGAAGGTTATGAACACATATATATAAATAATTGCATCTTCCAGTGATTAATTTCCTTCCTCCTGGAGAAATGGAGCTTGAATAGACACGTGCCGAAAGCTGCAGGGAAGTGTTCAATATAAAATATGGGAAAATGAGGAATTTCACTGTTGACAATCACATGAAAGGGAGGACGGTGGATGTTGGAGAACAGCCGTCATCTATTGATATATTTTCTCTTTACTTTATACTCATTAATCTTCACCATTTCTGTGTTTTCTTAGTACAATTACCTGTTGCATTGTCTGACTTACTGACTGGTGGATATAGTGGCCTTCAGGATAATTCTATCACTTACACACCATGATTTGTATCCGTCATGTATCAGTTCATTAAAAAAAGATATTATGTTTCTATTATTGTGAATTGTGTTTGTATTAGTCATTATCAATGCAAAAAACTGGATAAACTCTACATGCTCTTCCCGGTCATGACTTGGTGCGTAAGACTAAGGCCGGATTCACACGGGTGTTGCGCATCTCGGACGTGAAAAACGGACGTTTTTCACGTCTGAAGTGCATCCGTGCTCTGTGCTGCGGGATGCGATATCACGCATCCGCCATAGACCGGTCTATGGAGGGATGGGCGAAGCGTGAAAACATAGGACATGTCCGGACCCTTCACACGGTCCGTTGAAACAATGGCCGTGTGAACGGCCACATTGAATTATATAGGTCCGTGTGACGGCCGTTGTTTGTAACACGTTCGTGTGAATAAAGTCAAAACGTGCGCTAAATCGCCCCACCAACTTCTAGCTGTTGTGACCAGCAGGTTGTGGACCCACTGGGCTATTCAACCGGTTTGGCTTGAGCCTCCCCTAAGGGCGTTATGTAAGTAACCCCCCCGGTCTTCACCCTATAACCCCTATAAAGGGATCTGGTCTTCGCTGGGGGAAGGCTACCAGGTCGCTACCTCTTGAGGTGGTCCTGGCAGAGTAGCTGCTGGCCAAATGGACCAGGAGCAGGCACTGGCACATTGAACCTTAGTGGATGGAAAATTCAGGCTTGTCACCGACAGTAGGAGGCAGACTGACAGCTGACAGCGGGCAGCTAGATGGAAGCTGTTAGGGGATCACTGGACACAGGTGGATAGCGGCTGACCGGACGCTGGCAGGTAGCGAAGAGCTGGATACTGGTAGGTAGCTGAACACTGGCTGATAACAGATAGCTGGACACAGGCAGACAGTGGATAACTAGATACAGGCTGCCAACAGAGGGCAATGGCGGACTGGATACAGGCTGGTAGCGGATAACTAGATACAGGCTGAAAACAGATAGCAATAGCTGACTGGAATCAGATGTACACAGGAACCTTTGCAGGATATATCTAGGTTGTTCCAATGTTGTTCAGGCACCAGGTGGATAGTGGAGGTGCCTTAAATAGTCCTGGGGGAAACAGGGAATAGATAAGGGAATTTTGAGGCAGGCCGGAGCGCACATGTACTAGGGACATGTACTAGGGACAATGCGGCCGCGAGTATTGGAAAACAGCTGACACCAGCGGCCTGGGAGAGAGGCAGGGCCAGGCTGCTGGAGGAGGTACGAGACCCGACAGTGGGGACGGCCACCAGCGCTCCGTTAGCTTCATGGTACTGGTAATGCATCACTTTTAGAGAGATTTAAGACTTGCCATACGTTAATCACCATGAAAATGTATTTTAAGTATACCCTCTCCAAATCTACAGTCCATGCACCCCAACAACAGCAAGTGCTCCCATTGATAGTGCCAACATAGTGTCCCCATGAACATTGCTAGAAGAGCACCCCCTTACATAGTGACAGCAGAGTACCCCTAATAAATAAATCTACCAGCAGAGTGCACAAACAGCCGTAGACTTCAATCATAAAATTATGCATGCCTGCACCCACCACTAGGGGGAGCTCAATGCAACAGCTTCCATTCTTTACAGCGGAGACAACCTCAGGGGGATAACTGCAGGGGATGCCGAGCTATCAGTCGCATCCTGGACCTGGTGCTCAAGGGGGACCATAGGCTCCGCTACCACATAAAGAAGACCCCAGTGTTCTAAATGTCACATGGTAGAGATGTCACATGGTAGGGGTGGAATCTGTAACAGTTTATTGGGGCCCAGGAGCTTCAAGTTATTCCTACGGACTATTGACACAACTTTGCTCTCCAGTGACATGCAGAACAATATGGAAAGAGTCTCAAAGCCTAAAAATTAGCTCATTAGACCTCAGCCCCACATAACATGATGTTATCACCCCAACCCCATACTGTACACACCCCACCGCCGCTCTCCTACAAATAGTCCTAAAAAAACTGTCTGCCCGAAGCGAGAACACTGTACAAATTGGCGCTGTTGGTCCATGCCATGAGCATTGGCCTCCCATGCATGTGATGGGGCAATTATTACCATGTTGGATATTCACTTTATTAGCTATCGTGACTTCAGAAAGAAAGAAAAAAAACATTCATGGCTTTACTTACATTTTTGTTTCCTTCCAAGAAATATAAAATACTGTGAAAAAAATATTACGAACGCAGTAAGAAAAGAAACCGACAGATGTAAGATACGGCCGAACGTCTCGAGAGATGTAGAACACCTAAAAAGCAAAAAAAAACATTTTCGGGAAGCCTTTGTTATAGCAGACGTCTCCTCCTAGCACAATATATAAATGCAATAGATTATTCTGTTTATTCGTGAGGAAGAGAAATGCTGACACAAATTCATAAAACTGAAATATGAAAACAAACTGGAAATCAATATATGTCACAAGTGATGTCTGAAGACGGGATGTAAAGACACGGCGTAAAATACGCTCCGCGATAAAATCAGAATATTAGGAAAGTTAAAATCCTTCCAAAGACGAATATCTGACTTTATACTTCGTGCTATAAATCAGGCGCCTGACAACACATTACTAACACCGTAAACTTCCCAGCTACACAATCTCTCTGATATTACTGCGGTATATTGATAGAAGGAATCTACAGAAGGAAATGTGACGGAATATTAAATAGCGCTCAATGGCTGTAAAATACACGGTGAGAATATATCCAGCAAGCGAGCGCAACATCCAGATATCTACACACTCTTCATAAGAAACCCCACAGTAATAACTCTACACATATCGCGAGATTAGCATAACATACTGTCATGACCAGCGGGTTGTGGACCCACTGGGCTACTCCACTGAGTTGACTTAGGGCCACCTCTAAGGGCTTCATCTAAGTAGCCTCCCCAGTGTACACCCTTGAACTCCCGTACGGGGATCTGGACTTCGCTGCGGGTAGACTACCAGGTCACTACCTCTTGAGGCGGTCCCGGTGTGAGTAGCGGCTGGCCCAGCGGACCAGGATATGCAAGTGTAGCACACGAGGATACAGGCACTGGGAGATGGTACCTTGGCAGAATGATGCAGATCAGAAGCTTCAGGCTCGTCACAGGTAGCTGGACACACACTGGCAGAAGACAGTGGGATGCAGACGGATGGCGGACATCCGGACACGAACTGGCAGCAGGATACAGGCTGGCAGCGGATAGCTGGTTACAGGTTGATAACAGATAGCAGGTGCAGACTGAAATCAGGATGCAAACAGGAACCTTTGCAGGACACAACTAGGTTGCACCACAGTTGCTTAGGCACCAGGTGAATTGTGTAGTTGCCTTAAATAGTCCAGGAGCAAACAGGGATTGGTTTGTGGCATTTTTAATTCCGCACACTGGCCCTTTAAGAGGAGGCAAGAGCACGCCCTAAGACGAGACCGGCTGTGAAGAGAGGCAGGCTGAAGATGCTGGCGCCTATGCAGGAGAGAAGGCCGTCGGCAAGGCAGGTGATGGGCCTGGCTGCGGTATCTGCCGGCGAATCGGCACCCGCCATCGGCATTACACATACTACTGCTAATGCCCTGTGCATGGATGGGCCTCCCCTGCTGAAGGGGTCCAACAGATGACCCAGGATTGTGACCCCCTACAAATCTAATATTAGTCATATAGTAGATTTATGTAGACATTGTGTAGCGCATTTATTGCAGTATGTATGGAGCAGTTATACGGTCACTGTGTGTAGTATTATCTGAGCACTATATGGCGGTATTTAATCTGGCGCTGCTTCTTAGGCACTGTACAGTATCATTTTTGCAGTGTATGATGGCAGCGTCACTGTATAGCATTGGGGACGGAAACCTAAGTAAGGGCCTGTTCACATCAGCTTTTGGTTTCTGTTGATGGGTTCCGTCAGACCTTTCTGTCAGAGGAACCCATCAACAGAAAGGCAAAGGGAAACCATAGTTTCCATTTGCATTATCATGGATTTCAATGGTAATGCTTCCATTGCTAATGGTTTTTGCTTGACTCCGTTCCGTAAGGTTTCCGTTTCTTGACGGAATCAATAGCGCAGTCGACTGCCAGTATCTGAGACAACACGGATATAAAGTGAATAATGATGCATTCTGGGTAGCTAGTTGATGACAGGATGGAGTGGAGATATCTCTGGCGAGGTTAGGTTGTCTACGGGACGTGGTTATGTGACAGAGATCTTCTTGAAGAAAGGAGTTTTCAAGACTTGCTGAAAACTGGAAATATAAGGAGTCTCATGGTCCGGGGCAGTGAGTTCCATGGAATGGGTGCAGCACGAGAGAAGTCCTGCAGATAGGAGTGAGAGGGTCTTTTCAGGATCATGAGTTGTAGGTCATTTGTTGAGCATAGAGCACAGGAAGGTTGGTAGATGAGGATTGAGAAGATATATATATATATATATATATATATATATATATACACACATACATATATATCTCTATGAATTTGTTTAATTTCTTAACTTATCGTTCTAATGTTTCACTTCCAGGCTGCCATATATCGGGCACCGCACTAAGTCCGCACTGAGTTTATAGTAAAACAGAAAATCCCCCAGAGAGCTATGCATTCCAATACATTCTGGGTGACTCTGTGACTATGTGACGGCTCCATAGCTCTTAAAATGGTCGATGTCACTTTATTTTTTGGCTCTAGAAGGAAAAAGTGGTCTGAAGCTGCCTGACATAGAAAGAACAAGACATGTTTCTGATTTTTTAGCTTAGATGTAGAGAAGTTCTGGAGAGAGCGGAGAAACACAATAGAAAAGTTCTGAATATTTTCGACTCCATTAAACAGTTAATTGGGGGTTCGATACCTCAGTCAGGGCCGCCATCAGAAATTTCTGGGCCCCATACAGCCAAGGAGTCTGGGCCCCCCCTCACTATTGGGGCGGGCACAAAGTAAAGTGGTCGGAGGTAAGGCAGCGGTGAAAAGCAAACTAGTAGGAGATCTCTTTGGAGGGGCAGGGCAGAGCTAGCTGGTGGGTATCAGGGGGCAAGGTGGAGAGACTAAGTGGCAGGGCTCAGCGGGGGAAGGAGGAGGGGATTTCTGGGAGAACAGAAAGTGGCATGGGTGGTGACACCGGGCATGAGGGCGCCCGTGCCGCCCGTTGGAAAAGGCCCCCCCATGGCCGGCGGCGAACTATAGCAGAGCAGGGAGGTATCTCCCTGCACTGTAATCTACTAGCACCACTGTAGCTCCCTGAAGGAGCGAAATCCCTGTGTGGCCGGGGATTCCGCTCCTGGAGTGCTCCGCTTGATGTCTCTGTCCGTATATGGACAGTGACATCAGGGCAACTCCTGAAGGGGCATCCCCGTTTACAGCGTCGCCGACTCTGTGACCGGCGATTCCACTCCAGGAGAAGCCCTTGACGTCACTGTCCATAAATGGACACAGACGACAGGGGCTTCTCCTGGAGTAGAATCCCCGGTCACAGCGTCGGCAACGCTGTGGACTGGGATTCTGCTTCAGGAGTTGCCCCTGATGTCACTGTCCATATACGGACAGAGACATCAAGTGGAGCGCTCCAGGAGCGGAATTCCTGGCCACAGGGGGATTCCGCACTTTCAGGGAGCTACAGTGCAGCTATCTACAGGAAGTAGGGGTGCTATCTATAAGAGGGGTTTTGTGGGGCACTACCTGCAAGGGGGCTGTATGGCACTACCTACCATGGGGCTGTGTGGCAATACCTACCACTTGGCTTTGTAGCACTACCTACCAGGGGGCTGTGTGGCACAACCTACAGGGGGCTGTTTGGCACTACCTACAACGGGGCTGTGTGGCACTACCTACAACGGGGCTGTGTGGCACTATCTACAGGGGGCTGTGTGGCACTATCTACAGGGGGCTGTGTGGCACTATCTACATGTGGCTGTGTGGCACTATCTACAGGTGGCTGTGTAGCACTATCTACAGGGGGCTGTGTGGCACTACCTACAAGAGCCTGTGTGGCACTATCTACAGGGGGAATCTGTGAGTGACGGGCTGATGGTTATTTTACTGTGAGGGGGGGACTGATGGTCATTTTACTGTGAGGGGGGGGGGCTGATGGTCATTTTACTGTGAGTGGGGGGGGCTGATGGTCATTTCACTGTGAGTGGGGGCCGATGATTATTTTACTGGGAGTGGGGAGCTGATGTTCTTCAAGTGGTTTCCACCTCTCAGCTCCAATTGAAATTAATAGGAGGTAGTAAATATCGTTTGGAGCTTTTTTTTCTTGCATCTTTTGCATTCGCTTCAACAGCTTAAAAAAAACGCCAAAAAAAAAAAAAAGGTCAAACAACGCTGTCAGTTCCTGAAGGAATTTTGAGGCAGATTTTTTTTGCCTTACAAAAAACGCTGTGTGAACATATTCTACGAGTGGAGTGCTTGTTTTTAGCCATTTTCTGTCTCTCTCTAAAGTAGGGGTGCCCTGAGGAAATTTTCTTTTTCCAGTGGTGCCTCGAGTCCGAAAATGTTGGGAAACTCTGTACTAGGCTACAGGATCACCCCGGCCAACGCAAGGATCCCATCGTGGAGCAGCTCAGTTCATCGTGGGAACGGGGCCTAGTGGAGTTCAACTTGTTTTGTTTGTTTGGGGGCGCTGTCTACAAGGAAGGGGAGGGGGGGCTGTACGGCTCGATCTACAAGGGGAGGTGGGGGGCTGTATGGCACTGTCTACATGAGGGAGTTGGGAGGCTGTATGGCACGATCTACAAGGGGGAGGTGGGGGCTGTATGGCACTGTCTACATGAGGGAGGTGGGGGCTGTATGGCACTGTCTACATGAGGGAGGTGGGGGCTGTATGGTACTGTCTACAAGGGGGAGGTGTGGGGCTTTATGGCACTGTCTACATGAGGGAGGTGGGGGCTGTATGGCACTGTCTACATGAGGGAGGTGGGGGCTGTATGGTACTGTCTACAAGGGGGAGGTGGGGGGCTGTATGGCACTGTCTACATGAGGGAGGTGGGGGGGGCTGTATGGCACGATCTACAAGGGGGAGGTGGGGGATGTATGGCACTGTCTACAAGGGTGAGGTGGGGGCTGTATGGCATGATCTACAAGGGTGAGGTGGGGGCTGTATGGCACTGTCTAAAGGAAGGCTGTATCGCATAATCTACAGGGGGCACTATCTACAGGGGGGCTGTGTGTGGCAGGAAGGAGAGGGGGGCATTATACTGTATGGGGGCCACTAAGCGGACATTATACTGTGTAGGGACACTACAGGGGGCAATATACTGTGTGTGGCACTTAGGGGACATAATACTGTGTGGGCACAATTAGAGGACAAAATACTGTGTCCTTGAAGGGGTTATAATATATTATTATTATACTGTATGGGAGGAACTAAAGGGGCATTATACATTTTTTTATGGCCCATTTTTTTTATGATGGGGTGGGGCGCCGAAAGATAATTTTGCACGGGGCGCCATCTATCCTAAGGCCGGCCCTGTCTCTACCCACCACAGGTTTGAAGGCTATGTAAAGTGAGTGTGGTATTTGTTGTTTTAGCAGTCTGTTTGGTGCTACTTTGTAAATACTTTTTAAAAAAATATATTTTTACTTTATGAGATACAGAGCAGCTTTATCATGCACTGAAACCTTTATCTGCGTGTCCCTGTTCATAATTTAGATTTGATCGATAACAGGTGGATCCTGGCCCGCCAACACTGAACCCGTCAGTCCCCCGGACCTGACAGATACAGGTCTCTGCGCACGATACAGCTGCTCTGTATACAGGATACAAAGCAGCTGTATCACATAAAGTAAAAATAATTTTTAATAAAAAGTATTTACAAAGTTTCATAACACACACTAATAAACTTTTTTGTATAAAAAAAAAAGAGGTGTACATAGCCTTAAAGATCTCTCCCCCTCCCCCACGTATCCTCTCTCCTTCCCAGGGCCGCCATCAGGAATTTCAGGGCCCCCTACAGCTAAATTTTCTGGGCCCCCCTACCGTGGCACCGCCTGTTAACGGTACTCCGTCCAGCACTATATCATGGTACCCAGGGCCGCCATCAGGGGGGGTATTATGGGTACTGATGTGAGAGGCCCGGCCAAACCTAATTGAAAGGGGGGCCCGGCAACTGCCGCGACTTGCCTTTGGTAGAAAAAAAAACAGGCCCCTGCAATGGGGCTTGTTTTTTTCACCAAAAGAATGTCGTGAGCTGCGGGCCCCCCTTTCAATTAGGTTTGGCCGGGCCTCTCACATCAGTACCCATAATACCCCCCCTGATGGCGGCCCTGGGTGGCATGGGGGTCGTCATGGGGGCCGTCAAACCCTGCCGCCAGTGCGACCGATCGCGCGCACCCGCAAACTCCCGCGCATGCGCACCCGCGACCGCCTGGAACCGCGCACCGAATTTTGAGGCAGATTTTGACCTGCCCACACTATCTTGCCGCGTTTTTTGCCCGCGGCGATTGAGGACAGCAGACAAAAAACGCAGGGAAAAATGCATTTTCTGCCTCCCATTGATTTCGATGGCAGGTCAGAGGCGGAACCGCGGCAAGAAAGGACGTGCTGCTTTTTCTTTTTTCCGCGACTGGCTCCCATTGATTTCAGATTACATCAATGGGAGGCGGTTTTGGAAGTTGTTTGGTGCTGATTCTGACGCAGTGTCCGAGTCAATATCAAGGCCCAAAAACTTTGTGAACTGGGCCTTATTGTTAGGGCTTATTCAGACGAACGTGTAATACGTCCGTGCAACGTGTGTGATTTTCACGCGCCTCGCACGGACCTATGTTACTCTATGGGGCCGTTCAGACTGTCAGTGATTTTCACGCAGTGTATGTCCGTGTGTCCGCTGCATAAAACTCACGACATGTCCGATATTTGTGCATTGTTCGCGCATCACGCACCCATTGAAGTCAATGGGTGCGTGAAAATCACGCCCAGCACTTCCGCAGCCGTATAAACTATGAATGAAAACAGAAAAGCACCACGTGCTACAAACATACAAACAGAGTGTCATAATGATGGCGGCTGCGCGAAAATCACGCAGCCACGCATCATACGCTGCTGACACACGGAGCTGTTATGGACCTTTTGCATGCGCAAAACGCCACATTTTTGCGCACGCAAAATTCACACGCTCGTGTAAATCCGGCCTTAGGGTAGGAACACACTAGGCATGAACACTGCGGATTTTATGCAACACATTTTATTGTGGATAATCCGCAGCGTATTACAGTCGCAGCAGAGTGGATGAGGTTTAAACAAATCTCATTCACACGCTGCAAAAATAATGGACCTGCAGTGTGGCTTTTGGCTTTTTAAGCCGCAGCGTGTCAATTTATTCTGTGGAATCGCTGCTCCTCTGTTGCGGAAATGCTGCGGTTCTGCCGCAAAAATCACACATGAGAAAAAAAAAAAAAAAAGGTACTTTTTTAAATTTATAAAAAAGTTTAGACTTGCCCCGGCCGTAGTCCTGGTGACGCGATCCTCTATTCTTAGCGCAGCTCGGCCTCCTGTCATGACGTTTCATACCATGTGACTGCTGCAGCGGTCACATGGTCTACAGCATCATCCCAGGAGGCGGGGCTACGTTCAGAAGAGAGAGATGCGTCACCAGGACTACGGCCGGGGTAAGTCTAAACTTTTTTTTCCCTGCAGGATTCCCGCAGCGGACACGCCTCACGAAACCTGAGCCACTATTTGGTGCGGTTTTGCTGTCGGAATTCCCTGCGGCTACCGGGGAGGATAAGCTGTGTAGTTTTACTCAGCATATCCGCCTAGTGTGTCCCTTATGATGTCGCTCCTGGAGCTGCTGACGGTCTCTAAATAGGAAATTGGTCCAGTAGAATTTAGAATTATTTCTTTTTGTGAACCAGCTTAAAAAAATACAAAACTTTTGTGTTAGGGCCTGTTCACATGACCGTTCGCTTCCGCTCCGGGGTTCCGTCTGAGGTTTCCGTCGGGTGAACCCCGCAACGGAAAATGAAAGTGACAGCACAGCTTCCGTTTCCGTCACCATTAGCGCAGTCGACTCCGCTATTGATTCCGTCCGAAAACCTGCCGGAATGGTGACGAACGGAAACCATTAGCGATGTTTCCGTCACCATTGAGATCAATGGTGACTGAAACGGAGGCTGTGCTGTCACTTTCACTTTCCGTTGCGGGGTTCACCCGACAGAAACCTCAGACGGAACCCCGGAGCGGAAGCGAACGGTGATGTGAACAGGCCCTAACACAAAAGTTTTGTATTTTTTTTAAGCTGGTTCACAAAAAAAAATAATTTCAAATTCTACTGGACCAACTGCCTATTTAGAGACCGTCAGCAGCTCCAGGAGCGACATCATAAGGGTAGGAACACACTAGGCGGATATGCTGAGTAAAACTACACAGCTTATCCACCCCGGTAGCCGCAGGGAATTCTGCCAGCAAAACCGCACCAAATAGTGGCGCAGGTTTCGTGAGGCGTGTCCGCTGCGGGAATCCTGCAGGGAAAAAAAAGTTTAGACTTGCCCCGGCCGTAGTCCTGGCGACGCATCTCTCTCTTCTGAACGTAGCCCCGCCTCCTGGGATGACGCTGTAAACCATGTGACCGCTGCAGCAGTCACATGGGATGAAACGTCATGACAGGAGGCGGGGCTGCGCTAAGAATAGAGGATCGCGTCACCAGGACTACGGCCGGGGCAAGTCTAAACTTTTTTATAAATGTAAAAAAGTACCTTTTTTTTTTCTCTTTTGTGATTTTTGCGGCAGAACCGCAGCATTTCCGCAACAGAGGAGCGGCGATTCCACAGAATACATTGACACGCTGCGGCTTAAAAAGCCACACTGCAGGTCCATTATTTTTGCAGCGTGCGGATGAGATTTGTTTAAACCTCATCCACTCCGCTGCGACTGTGATACGCTGCGGATTATCCACAATAAAATGTGTTGCATAAAATCCGCAGTGTTCATGCCTAGTGTGTTCCTACCCTAAGGCCGGATTCACACGAGCGTGTGCTTTTTGCGTGCGCAAAAACGTGGCGTTTTGCGCATGCAAAAGGTCCATAACAGCTCCGTGTGTCAGCAGCGTATGATGCGTGATTTTCGCGCAGCCGCCATCATTATGACACTCTGTTTGTATGTTTGTAGCACGTGGTGCTTTTCTGTTTTCATTCATAGTTTATACGGCTGCGGAAGTGCTGGCCGTGATTTTCACGCACCCATTGACTTCAATGGGTGCGTGATGCGCGAACAATGCACAAATATCGGACATGTCGTGAGTTTTACGCAGCGGACACACGGACACACGCTGCGTGAAAATCACTGACAGTCTGAACGGCCCCATAGAGTAACACAGGTCCGTGCAAGGCGCGTGAAAATCACACACGTTGCACGGATGTATTACACGTTCGTCTGAATAAGCCCTAACAATAAGGCCCAGTTCACAGAGTTTTTGGGCCTTGATATTGACTCGGACACTGCGTCAGAATCAGCACCAAACAACTTCCAAAACCGCCTCCCATTGATTTAATCTGAAATCAATGGGAGCCAGTCGCGGAAAAAAGAAAAAGCAGCACGTCCTTTCTTGCCGCGGTTCCGCCTCTGACCTCCCATCGAAATCAATGGGAGGCAGAAAATGCATTTTTCCCTGCGTTTTTTGTCTGCTGTCCTCAATCGCCGCAGGCAAAAAACGCAGCAAAAAACGCGGCAAGATAGTGTGGGCAGGTCAAAATCTGCCTCAAAATTCTTTAAGGAATTTTGAGGCAGATTTTTTCGGCCTGCAAAATACTCTGTGTGAACAGGGCCATACATAAACAGCACTTTGAGACATTTTACTCACTGTGTCAGAAGAGATGCTCCCACTCCAGTGTTCGTCAGGCGATGTCTTCGGTCCAGATGTCGTCCTTCACCTCCAGGCAATGGCGGGGATCGAAGAACTCCTGCCGCCGCGCAAGAACTGGACTCCTCCCCCTCTCCTTACGCAGCTACGCTCTGGAGAAGGAGGAGGAGGCGGAGTCGGACGAGGAGGCGGAGTCGGACGAGGAGGCGCTGGACGAGGAGGCCGAGGCGGAGTCGGAGGCGTGCCAGCAGGTAATTAGACTGTGCGCCGCTGTCCTGGCTGTTCTTCCCAGTTGATTGGTCGCTGTACTTTTGGTGCGTGCGCACCGCATCCCTCTCGGCGGCGGGCACGAGCGGGTTGCTTTCCGGCGTGTCCGGTCGTTCGCGCGTGAGCGCGCATTTGCGGTAACGAGCGCGATGTTTCGCGGCGGCGTTAGAGAGGGGGGCCCGCAGCTCACGCCGGTGTTTGACGAGAGGGGGGCCCGCAGCTCACGACATTGCTTTGGTGAAAAGAACAGGCCCCATTGCAGGGGCCTGTTTTTTTCTACCAAAGGCAAGTCGCGGCAGTTGCCGGGCCCCCCTTTCAATTAAGTTTGGCCGGGCCCCCTACAGTAGTACCCCTAATACCCCCCTGATGGCGGCCCTGCTCCTTCCTCTACCCCTCCTTTCAGATATCCTCTTTTCCCCCAGTTATCATCCCCCTAGTATAATGTCTCCTTCAGTGTCATCCGCCCTCCATTATCTCCTACCCACTACACCATCATCTCCCCATCCCCCCCGTAGAAAGCAAGTGTCTTACCCAGGTCTGTATGATCCTCCGGACACTGAAGCACTGCATTGTATCACTAGTAGCAGCTCTGCGATGGCTCTTATCTCCTGGGCTGCGTATAACGGGACAATAAACCTGTCTTCTCCCTCTGATACACAGCCCGGGAGATAAGTGGTAAGAAATGCTACTAGCGATACAAGGATATGAAGCAGAGCTGAGAGTGTATAGTGTGACATGGGTAACACTGATTTTTATTGTGGGGATGTGATGTGAGGAGGCTCCGGGCAGCAGCAGCCTGACAGACATCACATAGTGACACAGACATTACATATTGTACTCTCACTGTGTCAGGAGTCTTCTTCTGCTGCTGCTGCTTCTTGTCGCCTCCACTGTATTCAAACCTCCCGCCACCTTCATGACGTCTCCTCCACACGCGCTGTCACGCCGCTGTAGAGGAGGAGGAGGGGCGGGCTCTATGTGAACAGCGGGCCCTTATGATTTTACTCTGATGCAAACAACGGGCCCCGGCTCCGTGATGGGACCTGTTCCTTTCACCAAAGTGAAATCATAAGGGCCCGTGAGCAAATGCATTCCGGCAGTGGAGCACGGGCCCCCGTTTTTTCAAATTTTGACCGGGCCCCTGACAGCAGTACCGGCAGTACCTCCCTGATGGCGGCCATGACCTCAGTACATAATACATATCATTCACCGACTAGAAAATAAGACGATGTGATGAACTGTAAACCGCGGCTTATTGTTTAATGCCTCTCATTATGCAGAATACAAAGTATCACATAACGATAAATATTTATACAGCAACAAAAGAAGCAAACAGCATTCTCATTATGTGCATCACATATAAATCCATGTATTTACCTCCACACCGATTCATCGCTCCATATTATAGATAATATTACAGAAGCCGACACAGGAGCACTCACAAAACATTACATTTCACAACAACCAAAATGTATAACAACTTCAATAGTTAATGCCACGTAAAAGAAGATTTTAGAATTATGGATATTGATGGCAGGCAGACTAGACTAAAAAGTCGGAGCAGTGAGGATTTGAAATCCACCTCCAGTCTCAGTCTAGTAGGCAAAGTCTGCATCTTAGTCCTTCCCACATGCTTTACACTACAGCTCTGCTTACTCAGTTTGGCTACTTCGAAGAAGCACAAGCAGGACCACGAAGACACAGGAAGTAGTTGTCCAAACAGGACAATTCCTTTAAGTCTTGATAAGCGTATAGTGATGTCATATAGTAATGTTAATCCCAGTCATACCCAATGGCAACCACTATATTAAAGAACAGATATAAAACATACAAATTAGTGTAGAGCATAACTTTACAATAAAATTAAAATTTCTTCTATGAGCCACCTAGCTCAAGAAACTACTCTTAAAGAGCCCACCCTTGCAAGCTGCCATGATGATGATAATGATAAGAGATAGCGCCCTCTCCTGACCATCAGAATAGGTAGGGTGAGTGGGCTGATTATCTACTGACCCCTCCTCTTCCATACAAGAGACTTCCACCTACCATATACTGCCTTCTCCACGTCCCCCAATACCAACCCATACTACCAGGGCCACCCCCCCCCCCACCCAGTGATGTAATCCATCCCCTACGTCCTACTAGTTCAGCTCCTTCTCTAAATTGATCATAAAGGATCTGGACCACAATATCCACCCAGAGGTGCCACTAATCAAGTGATGATGTCACGTTGGTCACATGTGATGACATCACTCTGGTTGGGATTACTCATGCTGCATTAGGGGTCTATGTGATACCTAGGAGTAGGCGGCTGCTCAGGGGCGTAACTTGAAGCTCCTCGGCCCAAATGTAAAATCTGTAACAGGACCTGCATTGTATTATTTATAAAGAAAGGTCTTTGGGTCCCCTCAGGTGCCAGGGCTTGGGTGCGACCCCTATCTCTGCACACTCTATAGTTACGCCCCTCTACATCTTTGATGGGGAACTTTCCCAGTGTAAAACTTTGTAGTCTGACATTTTCATTCCACGTAACAAGTGCAGATAAGTTAGATTTATGGAGCAGCAAGTCGAACATCTCTTCCCTTCTGAAATTGATGCATGTGAAATATAATAGATATTTAAATTTCCCAGCATCGGGCCATTTGTCTTAGTCGTAGCACAAAGAAAAGTTTGACCTGCAGTTTATTATAAAGTTAGGTGATGGTGGCTGGAAGAATCTTTATATCTTACGATAATTATTATATATGAACCATTTCATGGAATTGTTATCACGTCCAATTGTGCGTTATGTTACATTTTATTTTATTGGAAAGATTGGGATCCACTAGTGATCTCCAGGCTATGTCTCTCCAACTGCTGTGGAACTACAACTCCCAGCATGCACGGACAGTCTGCATTAGAGAATAGTATGAATTTGTTCAGGCCGTTGCAAATATGGCCAACAGGTCACAATGTTGAGTTGCCATTATGCAATTCCATTGTTGTCACTCACAAAAAGATGAAGACGTGCCGCGATGATGATGATGGCGGCCAGTGCCCAGGTTTTGCTCGTGTTGGTAAAATCCTATCTTTTCTTTATTGGGGAAATTTGGGGGTGGGGGTAGGACTGTAAAATTATTGGTTATCAGATGGAATGTGGGGTCAAATAAACATTTGGCAGCATAATTTTTTTCCCCCAAATTGGGAATTGTAACCATGTGGAATTAGATTCTGGTGTGACCACGGTTGAGGACACTGCCTGTACTACACTCCAAAGTTACACTCACAATTCTGTTGGGTATTGCAAAGACGCTCGTTGTTAGACAGACTCCTAACAGCTTAGTAGATCTCCTATATTAAGGGGAAGGGGAGTAAGTGGTGTAAAGACCACACGTTTATGAACGCAAAGCACTCTGTGCAAACACTGGAAAAAGTAGGGGGATAGTTGGAGATTTCAGCTGTGAAGCCAGTAGGATTGTGAATGCAGCTCTGGAGTATAATGGTATGTTCACATGCACTGTTTTCAGACGTAATTCGAGTGTTTTACACCTCGAATTACGCCTGTAAAAACGCCCCTAATACGCCTACAAACATCTGCCCATTGCTTGCAATGGGTTTTACGGTGTTCTGTTCCCACGAGGTGTAATTTTATGCGTCGCTGTCAAAATATGTCGCGTAAAAAAACGGCCGCGAAAAAGAAGTGCATGTCACTTCTTGGGACGTTTTTGGAGCCGTTTTTAATTGACTATTGAAAACAGCTCCAAAAACGGCCGTAAAAAACGCAGCGAAAAACGCAGCGAAAATCGCGAGTGGCTTAAAAAACGTCTGAAAATCAGGAGCTGTTTTCGCCTAAAAACAGCTTAGTATTTTCAGATGTAATTTGCTAAGCCGTGTGAACATACCCTAATACAGAATGTAACTCACTATCAGTACAGGATAAGTAATGTAACGCATGTACACGATGACTCCACCAGCAGAATAGCGAGTGCAGCTCTGGAGTATAATACAGGATGTAACTCAGGATCAGTACAGGATAAGTAATGTAATGTATGTACACAGTGACTCCACCAGCAGAATAGTGAGTGCAGCTCTGGAGTATAATACAGGATATAACTCAGGATCAGTACAGGATAAGTAATGTAATGTATGTACACAGTGACTCCACCAGCAGAATAGTGAGTGAAGCTCTGGAGTATAATACAGGATGTAACTCAGGATCAGTACAGGATAAGTAATGTAATGTATGTACACAGTGACTCCACCAGCAGAATAGTGAGTGCAGCTCTGGAGTATAATACAGGATGTAACTCAGGATCAGTACAGGATAAGTAATGTAATGAATGTACACAGTGACTCCACCAGCAGAATAGTGAGTGAAGCTCTGGAGTATAATACAGGATGTAACTCAGGATCAGTACAGGATAAGTAATGTAATGTATGGACACAGTGACTCCACCAGCAGAATAGTGAGTACAGCTCTGGAGTATAATACAGGATGTAACTCAGGGTGAGTACAGGAAAAGTAATGTAATGTATGTACAGTTACTCCACCAGCAGAATAGTGAGTGCAGCTCTGGAGTATAATACAGGATGTAACTCAGGATCAGTACAGGATAAGTAATGTAATGTATGTACACAGTGACTCCACCAGCAGAATAGTGAGTACAGCTCTGGAGTATAATACAGGATGTAACTCAGGATCAGTACAGGATAAGTAATGTAATGTATGTACACAGTGACTCCACCAGCAGTATAGCGAGTGCAGCTCTGGAGTATAATACAGGCTATAACTCAGGATCAGTACAGGATAAGTAATGTAATGTATGTACACAGTGACTCCACCAGCAGAATAGTGAGTGCAGCTCTGGAGTATAATACAGGATGTAACTCAGGATCGGTACAGGATAAGTAATGTAATGTATGTACACAGTGACTCCACCAGCAGAATAGTGAGTGCAGCTCTGGAGTATAATACAGGATATAACTCAGGATCAGTACAGGATAAGTAATGTAAGGAATGTACACAGTGACTCCACCAGCAGAACAGTGAGTGCAGCTCTGGAGTATAATACAGGATGTAACTCAGGATTAGTACAGGATAAGTAATGTAATGTATGTACACAGTGACTCCACTAGCAGAATAGTGAGTACAGCTCTGGAGTATAATACAGGATGTAACTCAGGATCAGTGCAGGATAGGTAATGTAATGTATATACACAGTGACTCCACCAGCAGAATAGTGAGTGCAGCTCTGGAGTATAATACAGGATGTAACTCAGGATCAGTACAGGATAAGTAATGTAATGTATGTACACAGTGACTCCACCAGCAGAATAGTGAGTGCAGCTCTGGAGTATAATACAGCATATAACTCAGGATCAGTACAGGATAAGTAATGTAATGTATGTACACAGTGACTTCACCAGCAGAATAGTGAGTGCAGCTCTGGAGTATAATACAGGATGTAACTCAGGATCAGTACAGGATAAGTAATGTAATGTATGTACACAGTGACTCCACCAGCAGAATAGTGAGTGCAGCTCTGGAGTATAATACAGGATGTAACTCAGGATCAGTGCAGGATAGGTAATGTAATGTATATACACAGTGACTCCACCAGCAGAATAGTGAGTGCAGCTCTGGAGTATAATGCAGGATGTAACTCAGGATCAGTACAGGATAAGTAATGTAATGTATGTACACAGTGACTCCTCCAGCAGAATAGTGAGTGCAGCTCTGGAGTATAATACAGGATGTAACTCAGGATCAGTACAGGATAAGTAATGTAATGTATTTGCAAGTTGACTCAAATTTCAATTTAGAATAATTCTATAAATAAACTATAAAATGGTATCTGAATGTGAACTTGTGCAGAGGATGAACTATTGTTAAATAATATGTTGTAAATTCTGAACACCACTGGTTAGTATGAGAATAGAAGCAATATAAGCCGTTGACTTTAAACCCCCTTTGCTTTTCTGCTTCCGAAAACCCGGTCATAAGGCTCAGAGAATATAAAGTCTTGTGATGTGATACGACCGCTCTGGACTTCACACTAAACAATATATCAGCATTGACCTTTTCAAATCAACCATTAATGGTTCAGTACATACGGTGCTTTTATGCCACGACGTGAAAACCTCGCAAAACGTGCCCTATTATTCTGCCTTAAAAGTACTAATCCCCATAATATGTAATCAGTATTCACTATGTGCCCAGTGCAAGCAGATAAATAGAAAATGATAGGAATCTGCATAATATCATTTCAGAACTGGCTGGAGAATTGTTCTGAAACAAACAAACCCTGCAAAGAGATCCAAGGAAGAGAACCAGCGATGTAAAGCATCAGAGTATCGGGTTATCTGTGCAGTGGTTGAATTATTTGCAATTATTTGTTCTCCAGCTTTCCCAGATTCCAAAATGGGGAATCAGCCCAGCTATGAATTCATACACCCCAGGGTCTCCATATTGCTGCATACCGGGGCAAATGTACCATTACCAGTACTGGGTGACAACCTTTATGGGTAGTGTAAAGGGCATATGTACCATATAGGTGGCTCAATTTAATAGCTACTATGGGTCCCAATGATGGGGGGGTCTCAGGTTAGCCTCCAGTAATGACCCTATACTCAATGTCAACCTGTA
The DNA here is from genome assembly GCF_050947455.1 of Rhinoderma darwinii. Taxonomy (NCBI): domain Eukaryota; kingdom Metazoa; phylum Chordata; class Amphibia; order Anura; family Rhinodermatidae; genus Rhinoderma; species Rhinoderma darwinii. The sequence goes on along the minus strand of NC_134698.1, from coordinate 79,883,078 downwards.
CTCGGCCTCCCGTTGCACAGGCTACACAATTTTAGCAAAAAATGGAGACAGCAAAGATCAAATGCCCCCATTGCCCCTTATATTCTGCAAATCTGAGATCATAGACTTCACCAATGTGACCTTCTCAGCTGTATCTGCACGACATATAACAAAATCAGTTTGACTAAATTTTCCCATCAATGATTTATTTTCCCTGCAAAACAAAGCATCGCACAGAGCCCATTGAACCAATGAGACATCCATGTAAAGAGCAGTCGTGCAAGGTCCTCAGGGGCCAAAGTCTGCTCTCCATTTTTCCTAATAGAGAGGTGCCCAAATTTGTACCCGCCTCGATTACTTCCATATACCCTAATAGGATATATGTCAAGGTGTTGTTTAAAGTTTAGGACCAAAAGAGGCAATTGCCCGTAGCCTCCACCACCTGAAGCCCCCACTCTCGGTTCCCTCAAGCATTTTCCAAATCCTCCAAGCAGCAAGACATAGGAGTCAGAACCCCTATCTCTTTGTTGGCACCTCCGATACCCCAACTACCTAGAAATTCAGACGTTGAATACATTTATTGCCGTAGGTAGATGGGGGAAAATGTCTGCCGAAGATCTCATATACAAAATGCAATCTTTGTTTCCCAAAAAGCAGATTGATCCTATTGACATTGGTGCAATCCTCCAACAGTTATAAAATGATATGCTTAGCTTAAAGGGATTGTCCAGTTTAGAAAACCCATTTCCATACACCCTATTAGGGAATGCTGAGATAATAGAGGGGGGTCCCCAGTTCAGAATCCTCATCTCTTTGCCAGGGTGGAGAGCGGTTACATAGAGTGTCTCTCTCTCTCTGGAGGACCCGTCCTGTCCTGTATTGCACAGACAATTCATTAATGTGAATGGACACTGTGTAATGCTTAATTTCCCCTGTGGTGGCGCTGCAGAGAAACTGAAGACTTACAGCCAGGTTCCAGATGATCGCTGGGGTTCTCAGCAGGGGGACTCTTTGCCATCTGCCTAATTACCAAGCAAATCTCCTAACTTGTAGGGATTGTCCAAAATGGAGAATCCTTTTATCTCATCTACGCATTATATGGAAAGGGAACAACCACATAATGCTTTGCCCTGAAGCCTCCATCAACTGGCCTAGTGAAAGGAGCCTTAATAATGATCATTTTTTAAAAATTATAGCCATAGATAAAACAGATGTGTCCTTCCTCACCTTTCACTAATTGTAACATATCCTGAGATGTGTGTCGCGAGATTTCGTGATACTCTGTCACGAGATATCTATGCTACGTGTGTGTGTGTGTGTGTGTGTGTGTGTGTGTGTGTGTGTGTATGGCCACCCAGTGGTTGTGATGTTGGTTGCAGCCTGTCAAGGGTTTAGTTAGCATCTCGCGATATTGTATTGAAATGGTTTAATGAGAAATTGGAGTCCTTAACCAAATTCAAGCAAAGGTAAGAGTAGACACATCTGTATGCATTGCTCCCGTTCAGGAAAATATTGTACTTTTATGTGTAATCCCCGACATTGAGATATATACCTATAATATTCAGCGATAAGGTGAAATTTCCATCTTTATGCAGGTTGAAATATGTGCGAGCTGGAGGCTTCCCCATAAACAGAATTATGTTCCTAAACTCTCATTAGAAGGGGAGATATAAATCACTCGGTGTCTATTATCAGTCAAAATATTGTTTTGTTTAGACAGATGGGAGGATTTTTGCATATCACTCCACACTTTATCTGAATTTTACCGATCTGTATGTAATTATTTTATTTTTTTGCCATAAATAATAAATATGCGTCGAGGGAACGGCGTTTGCATTCATTTTCTGCGCCGTACAATCCATTGCTTGCATTATTGTCTGATTTGGAAGGCAAGAACAAAAAAAGCTCCTAAAGAGCACAAACTGTGCCCGTAAATAAAGAACCTGGTGTTTTATATTAGATGGGACTTTAATCCGACCGGTATTAAAATGTTCTTTTTGTTTGGCTCAGCCGTAACCCAACAATCTCTAGTTATCAACTGCTGAAAATGGAAGCCAGATCTTATTATCTATCGGGAAGAGAGCGCTGTCACTGAACGTCTATGCGCGCCGCTATTGAAAGGTGATGAGAGACGGGGAAAAGGAAAAAAAAAATTGCTGTTGCTTAGCAACTTCAGTTCCAGATATTTCTATGGTCGTGTTAACATCGGAGATATCAAACAGTTCTCTCTGTTAGAAAAGTGCCGGGTGATTTTTATGAAGAGTGATCAGAATCCAGCGGCGTTTTTGTTACCCTGTTCTCCAGAAAATACTGCGGAACGACACAGAGGGCGACGGATATTTTGTAGAAGCTTTTACTGCAGTTCTAATTCTTGCAACATTGTAGCAGGGATGACAACATTCCCCCATCTCCCCGTATACTGGATCCCCATTTACTGTAAACATCAGGAGACGATAACGAGCGGAGATGAGCAAATCAATACGTCCAATTTACCAGTTCAATCCATTAAATGGGTGTTTCCATAGCCGGCCCTACGGGTGTATCAGTTGTCCCTGCTAAAGAGGGCACCACCAATGACCTGGTCCAAGGCTTCAGACCTTCAGAGAAGAAGAAATCATTTTTATATAATTAATTTTATAGTTTTACTGTAAGCTGTTTTTTCTATGTATACAGAAATGAATGGAAACCCCGGTCTGCCTGGGTGCATGTGGGCTGTCATGTGGCATTCTGAACTCTCCTGGCACTCTCTTGGCACTCTCTTGAAGTCTCCTTGTGTACTAAACCCCAGAACTACACGGGTGACTATGTGAGTACCATATGTATGATTGACCACCATGGAGAGGCAGAAGAAAGAGCATGGTCAATGTATATTTGTATTCGGGTGGGAGACCGGGTGACCAAAAGACAGAGCTCAAATTTCAAATATGGCTGTGATTAGTTGCAGCTTCCTGTCCTCACTTCCAGTCGGTAGAGCTTCTAAAAGAGAAATAACTATAGAGGTTGTTTAGGTTGCACCTGCCCCTGATGCCCGAGATACCTGAGATGCCCATTAACCCCGCTGCCAAAAAAAGAGGACAACAGCACTAGAAATAGCATGTGATAGTTGGGGGTCCATATTACAGAATTTGCTTTGGGACCCAGGAGCATCAACACCTTTGGCTCCCAGGTTACATGTGGGCTGTCATGTGGGTATTCCTACCTCAATATCCAGATGTACTAATCCACATAGGCACAGATAGTGCTGCAGAATAGCATCTGTGGATCTGTATCCAGGTAAGAGTTCAGGAGACTCGGCTCAAATCTGCAAAATGCCTGACGATGGTTGCAATTTCCTGTTAGAGTAGGAACTGCAGCTCTGGAGAACAAGCTGCTGCTGTAACAGGTGAAACATTGTGCACACTGTAATTCTGTATCAAGTATATCAGTTCTTATGCCCAGTTTATCGAAGGTATACACGCACTCTAGGTCTAATTGTATAGAAAGTCAATTAACCCATACATTAGTGTAGAAGGGACACCGGGAGAGGCGGACACTCCTAAATTCTGCCAAACCCTTGACCATAGTATTACAAGGCGGCAATCTTAACCACTGAGCCAGCACACTGCCTGGAGCAAGATCTCTGATGACCTGGTGAGTGAGAAGATTGTTCATTAACTTCCATTGGTCATAAAAACATAATAATTAGCCCCGCTGATGAGGTCACATTAGGCATTTGACCATAATGCAATTCCCCTAACAGGGGGACCTAAAAACCTAAAATATCCCTTTATATTATAGCATCATCAATGGGAAATATAGAAGATAAAACCACCCCAGGTACATTACAGTAATGGATCCCCAGCTCTCCTATATATCACTTTAAAGTATGTGACCCCCCCCCCCCCCGCCGCCTACACAGCGCCTCGCGGTCAGCTCTACATGAACATTAAACCAAAGCGACACAAGTCATTCTATTGAATCCATACAGACACCTTAGTAATAACTCACTTCTCCCTCTTGAGATGGTTTTTCTAAGAAACTTCTTTGTTCTGGTCTCACTGAGTATTTCTTTCAGGACTCCTCCACGCGTCTCCATTTCTCCCTTTTGTATAAATTGATTCTTATTGTCACCCCCAGTGATTGAGACACCAGAAGGTTGACAAGTTGACTTTGTTTAGCTCTCTCTTCCCGATTTCTTGTTTCCTCTAAATTTCCTGAATATTTCTTGTAGTGCATTCCTATCGTATTCTTGGTGAATTTACCGAAACTCGTTTCAGGTCCGATTCGATCTAATTGGCCTTCTATCTGTGCAAGAGAGAGAGAGAGAGAGATAACTGCACTGCATTTTGGGATTAAGACATAAGCCTGCCCAAGGTAATGGGTTACTTTTTTGAAAATGGATTGGATGGATGGATGGATGGAAGGATAGATAGATAGATAGATAGATAGATAGATAGATAGATAGATAGATAGATAGATAGATAGATAGATAGATAGATAGATAGATAGATAGATAGATAGATAGATAGATAGATAGATAGATAGATAGATAGATAGATAGATAGATATGAGATAGATAGATAGATAGATATGAGATAGATAGATAGATAGATATGAGATAGATAGATAGATAGATAGATAGATAGATAGATAGATAGATAGATAGATAGATAGATAGATAGATAGATAGATAGATAGATAGATAGATATGAGATAGATAGATAGATATGAGATAGATAGATAGATAGATAGATAGATAGATAGATAGATAGATAGATAGATAGATAGATAGATAGATAGATAGATAGATAGATAGATAGATAGATAGATAGATAGATAGATAGATAGATAGATAGATAGATAGATAAGTACAGGAGTGAAAGAGGGCAAAGAGTGTGACTATGGGAATAGCATTCAGATGTAAAGAGAAGAGAGCAGGGAAGTGTCTGTGTGGAGGTCTTTCACAGATTGGGTGACTGGGTGACTAAAAATGCTCTCCATAGCCTCAAAAATGGCTGCAATTTCTTGGTTGTATTGGAAAGAGCAGCTCTGGAGCACATACTGCTGCTTTGATTGGGCAAATACTATGCATACTGTGAAAATAATTACTTTCATGACCACATGGACGTTATATGATTTGAGCAAGGGGCACTTTGCAAAAATCCTGCTGTATTATTTGTTTTCTTAGAGATTTGTAAGGCGACACCGTGAATTCTGCAACATAAAAGTATGTAAACCCGTGTTTTAAGGGGGTGATGGGGGGTCACTGTCTCTAGTCCAGATCCTTTCACCTTGGAATCAAAAACGTAAAATGTGTATTTAATTTGTAGCTATGTACCACATTAAAAAGAACGATTTGTGAGACTCATCCCTGCAATCCTGGAATCACTTTTTGTAATGATACACCCAGAGTACTGTAAGTTGTTCTGCCATTGTTCGGTATACCTATCATCATAGTCAATTAGTTTGGAGGAAAATTGCTTGTAAGTAAAAGGAAATTATATGGTGCAACATTGTAAGGAGAGAAAAAAGACAGAATATATACTAATGTTAAGACATTTTCCTTCTTTTTCATTCAATGTCAGAAGGGAAAATACTGTTTATGCCAGATAAATTGATATAAGATTGATAGCTGGATCAGAAGATGATAGATAGATAGATAGATAGATAGATAGATAGATAGATAGATAGATAGATAGATAGATAGATAGATAGATAGATAGATAGATAGATAGATAGATAGATAGATAGATAGATATGAGATAGATAGATAGATAGATAGATAGATAGATAGATAGATAGATAGATAGATAGATAGATAGATAGATAGATAGATAGATAGATAGATAGATAGATAGATAGATAGATAGATAGATAGATAGATAGATAGATAGATAGATATGAGATAGATAGATATGAGATAGATAGATAGATAGATAGATAGATAGATAGATAGATAGATAGATAGATAGATAGATAGATAGATAGATAGATAGATAGATAGATAGATAGATAGATAGATAGATAGATAGATAGGTAGATAGATAGATAGATAGATAGATAGATAGATAGATAGATAGATAGATAGATAGATAGATAGATAGATAGATAGATAGATAGATAGATAGATAGATAGATAGATAGATAGATAGATAGATGTGGAGAGGACCTGGAGCCGCTCGTCCAGCAACTTCTCACTTTACGTTAATAAACAAATGAAGCAGAGACCGTTCAGGGCAGAGAGGACATTAGGAAAGATCTCATTTTCTTCAATGTTAATCTATACAACCAGTTTGTGCAATCTGCTAATGTGGAATTCCCAATCTTCAGATAAGAAATCCAATTATGTTTCCCTGGAAAATAAAATTGTTTGAATGTAGAGTCATTGGGCTGTTCTTGGGTCTGATAATCATTATTTGAGAAATCAAATTTAGTTTTCAATGTTTCTTTTTGGTTTTGTTTCTCTGTTTATTTTTAAATTATGGTTGAATTGTATGATAAATCACAATCACAGCATATGCTACATGACATCCAGCTGCGAGGGAGAAATATACTGTCATTAAATATATCACAATTACACACTCTACATTGTGCTTCCTTGGATGTCACAATTGGTCTTTAGATACACATTAAGATTGTAGTTATACCATTATACATAAATATAATCTACATAAACAGAGGAGTCAATCTATAAATACATTACTGTACATTCCTTCTCCTGTACTGATCCTTAATTACTCCAATCACTATTCTGCTGGTGGAGTCACTGTGTACATACATTACATTACTTATCCTGTACTGATCCTGAGTTACATCCTGTATTATACTCCAGAGCTGCACTCACTATTCTGCTGGTGGAGTCACTGTGTACATACATTACATTCCTTCTCCTGTACTGATCCTTAATTACTCCAATCACTATTCTGCTGGTGCAGTCACTGTGTACATACATTACATTACCTTATCCTGTACTGATCCTGAGTTACGGCCTGTATTATACCCCAGAGCTGCACTCACTATTCTGCTGGTGCAGTCACTGTGTACATACATTACATTACCTTATCCTGTACTGATCCTGAGTTACATCCTGTATTATACTTCAGAGCTGCACTCACTATTCTGCTGGTGGAGTCACTGTGTACATACATTACATTACTTATCCTGTACTGATACGGAGTTACATCCTGTATTATACTCCAGAGCTGCACTCACTAATCTGCTGGTGGAGTCACTGTGTACATACATTACATTACTTATCCTGTACTGATCCTGAGTTACATCCTGTATTATACTCCAGAGCTGCACTCACTATTCTGCTGGTGGAGTCACTGTGTACATACATTACATTACTTATCCTGCACTGATCCTGAGTTACATCCTGTATTATACTCCAGAGCTGCACTCACTATTCTGCTGGTGCAGTCACTGTGTACATACATTACATTACCTTATCCTGTACTGATCCTGAGTTACGGCCTGTATTATACCCCAGAGCTGCACTCACTATTCTGCTGGTGCAGTCACTGTGTACATACATTACATTACCTTATCCTGTACTGATCCTGAGTTACATCCTGTATTATACTTCAGAGCTGCACTCACTATTCTGCTGGTGGAGTCACTGTGTACATACATTACATTACTTATCCTGTACTGATCCGGAGTTACATCCTGTATTATACTCCAGAGCTGCACTCACTAATCTGCTGGTGGAGTCACTGTGTACATACATTACATTACTTATCCTGTACTGATCCTGAGTTACATCCTGTATTATACTCCAGAGCTGCACTCACTATTCTGCTGGTGGAGTCACTGTGTACATACATTACATTACTTATCCTGCACTGATCCTGAGTTACATCCTGTATTATACTCCAGAGCTGCACTCACTATTCTGCTGGTGGAGTCACTGTGTGCATACATTACATTACTTATCCTGTACTGATCCGGAGTTATATCCTGTATTATACTCCAGAGCTGCACTCACTAATCTGCTGGTGGAGTCACTGTGTACATACATTACATTACTTATCCTGTACTGATCCGGAGTTATATTCTGTATTATACTCCAGAGCTGCACTCACTATTCTGCTGGTGGAGTCACTGTGTACATACATTACATTACTTATCCTGTACTGATCCTGAGTTACATCCTGTATTATACTCCAGAGCTGCACCCACTATTCTGCTGGTGGAGTCACTGTGTACATACATTACATTACTTATCCTGTACTGATCCTGAGTTACATCTTGTGTTATACTTCAGAGCTGCACTCACTATTCTGCTGGTGGAGTCACTGTGTACATGCATTACATTACTTATCCTGTACTTATCCTGAGTTACATCCTGTATTATACTCCAGAGCTGCACTCACTATTCTGCTTTGTTGTGTATTCCTAGTCTGTATTGCATATGGCCCCCTAGTGTTTCCTGCTCCCGGTGTTCCTGTTCCTGTATCCTATACTTGTATCCTGATCTAGTGCCGTGCTGAGCTGTAGTCGTGCTGTGCTGTATATCACGCCTGTCCTGCTTCTCCACGCCTGACGTCCACCTTCTGCCAAGTTCCTGCCAAGCCTTCCTTGCTACTGTCCGAGCTGCCACAGGTACCCTATACGAACTATAGACTTTTACCTGCGTCCTGTTGGCCAGCTGCCTTACCGCCAAGACGGTACGGCCCAGAGGGTCCACGAACCCTACATGACACTTATCCTGAACTGATCCGGAGTTACATCCTGTATTATACTCCAGAGCTGCACTCACTATTCTGCTGTTGGAGTCACTGTGTACATACATTACATTACTTATCCTGTCCTGATCCTGAGTTATATCCCGTATTATATTCCAGAGCTGAACTCACTATTCTGCTGGTGGAGTCACTATGTAAATATATTACAGTATTTATTCTGTACTGATCCTGAATTAAACTCTGTATTCAACCCCAGAGCTCCACTCACAGTTTTACTGGTTGCTATTGGAACCAGATTAGAGGCTATCGTCAGACACCCCTTACAGCGTAACTAAGCTCCTATAACATAGACGAAAGAGAGAGAGAGATGCCTCCAGCTCACCTTATATGTGGACTTGTGTTTTGTAGTCCTTGCGCACGGGTCCTCGTGACGGCACACGACTGGCTGATTGTATATAGAAGAAAAAAGGTGGATCCAGCACTGTTGTAGTTAAAAATAAACTATTTCTAAGTTTTAATTGTATCCATTTAAAACAGGATCGATGGCAAAGTGGTAATGGTGTCCTAGAATGCTAAGAGTTTGGAATTAAGGTAGATAGCCTACGCGTTTCGAACGCTGCCTGCGTTCTTATTCATGGCTTTTAGACGAAAGAGTTAAGGCCCTTTTCCATGTTCCAATGATCCGGCAAACGAGTGTTTATATGAACGCTCGTTCCCCATCATTGCTCTGTGTAAACAGGGCAACGATCAGCCAATGAACGGGAAAAACTTGTTCATCGGCTGATCGTATAGTTTATGCAGCCTTAAATATTATGGTTATCGTCAGCACACCTTCCTGTGTAAACAGGGATACGTGCTGCGGACATGTAACGAGCGCTGAAAGGGGCAAACGAGCGCCGACCAATGAGCTGTCTCGTTGATCGGCGCTCGTTTACATGGCCCAGGTCGAGTAAGAGGACCATTAGTCTTCTGGTGCCAGATTACTGGGCATGTGTGAGCACCGTCACTGGACACATTAGGTGGACACTCTGAGAGAATATTAAAAAAAACACTAGGGGGCGCCATAACAAGTATGTAACAGCAGAATCAGTACACAGGGGGTGCTATGAAAAGTATGTATCAATAAAATCTACCCACAGGGGGCTCAATAAGAAGTATGCACCAACAATATCTACCCACAAGGGGCGCCACAACAGGTATGTAACAGCAATATCTAGACACTGGAGCATTTTTTTTAAATAATTCCTATTGAATAATTGTTCTGTTTTGCCTGATCTAATAGAGAAATGTAATATTTAAAACAGACCCTTTAAGAAAACATTTACTACAAGGAGTGTAGGCTCCAATTTACTTGTACGGACTTTCGCAACGGTTATTTCACAGGCTTAAGAAACGTGAAATGAGCAGATTTTACTGAAAACCTATAAGCCCGAGCAGTCAAGATAGAACAAAGTTCACTTTGAGAGGTCTAAGGTGATCAAAAAACCTATTTCAGAGAAAAGGATTCTCCAGCCGGGGGCCAGATTGAGGTCCCGAAACACGGGGAGTGTGGATGGATGTCTTATTTGTATATAATATAAAGGTAATTGTTTTTGAACCCGGCATGAACGCTTTCTTAATATTTCTCAAAAATCTATTTTATGGCAGAAAGGAAATTAATCTATTTATTCATTTAGTTTGATTTGTCGCTCAGAAGATTAAAAAAAATAAAAATCGTATTACCCGCTTCTGTATTTCAAAAAGAGAGAATGCTACCAAAATGTTTGCCGGTGGAATAGAAAATAAATATCATTTATGCCTTCGGTAATGTTTAACTCAGATTTACAGCTCTTGATATTGCGGAATTTCTGGTGGAAATCGAAGTGGAAAATTGCAAACTTCACAGGGCATTCCGTTTGCAATCTCGATGTAATAACATTTCGTGATTGAACTCGCGAATTTATAATTCTTGCAACCGATTGAAAGATTTCAATAAGAAGCGTAGCAGCTCTTTTTGTCTTAAATTAAAAACTAGATAAAAATTTTAATGTGAACGACAGGAGGGTTCTCGAAGAAATTTCTGAAGACCAAAAACTCCCAAAAGCAGAAGGTGAGAAAGAGAAGGAAGCATCAAGAATGTTTTTGGAATGTTTCTCCAGGACTATGTCAATCACATGAGCGCATGGGGCAAAAGTCTGTGAACACCCCTCCTAATCATTGAGTTCAGGTGTTCAGCCACGCCCATTGCAAACAGGCGCTAAAAATCAAGCTCACAGCCATGTGATCTCCATAGACAAACACTCCTAGTAGCATTTGTCGTATTAAAGAGCTGAGTGACTTTACACATGGCACTGTCATAGGATGGCACTTTTGATATTATTATCTGCTAGACCTGCCCTGATCACCTGTAAGTGTTATTATGATCATCCGGTAGATCTGTCCTGGTCACCTGTGAGTACTATTACTATCTGCTCAATCTGTTCTGGTCAGCTGTAAGTGCTATTATTAACTGCTAGATCTTCTCCGGTCACCTGTAAGTGCAATTATTATCTGTTAGATTTGCCCTGGTCACCTGTTAGTGCTATAATTATCTGCTGGATCTTCCCCTGTCATCTGTAAGTGTTGTTATTATTATCTGCTGCATCTGCCCCAGTCACCAGTAAGTGCTATTATTATCTGCTAGATCTGCCCGATCACCTGTAAGTGCTATTATTATCTGCTAGATCTGTCCAGGTCACCTGTAAGTGCTATTATTATCTGCTAGATCTGCCCCAATCACCTGTAAGTGTTACTATTATCTGCTAGATCTGCCCCCAGTCACCTGTAAGTGCTATTATTATTATCTGCTAGATCTGCCTCGGTCACCTAAAAGTGCTATTATTATCTGCTAGATCTGCCCCAGTCACCTGTAATTGCTATTATCTGCTAGATCTGCCCCAGGCACCTGCAAGTGTTATTATCTGCTAGATCTGCCTCGGTCACCTATAAGTGCTATTATTATCTACTAGATCTGCCCCGGTCACCTATAAGTGCTTTTATCTGCTAGATCTGCCCTGGTCACCTGTAAGTGCTATTATTATCTTCTAGATCTGCCCTGGTCACATATAAGTGTTACTATTATCTGCTAGATATTCCTCGGTCACCTGTAAGTGTTACTATTATCTATTAGATCTTCCTCGGTCACCTGTATGTGCTATTATTATCTGCTAGATCTGCCCCGGTCAACTTTCTCAAGCCCAGTGGCAGTTTTTGAGATCAGTGGCATTTGTTTTTCAAAGTGAGGCATGCTACAGGTAAGGAGTTATTATCATATATACCAAATGACACTAAATCAAAAGCACCACAATATAAAAAGCACCATTAGGCCTCATTTACACGAGCGTGTGCGTTTTGCGCGCGCAAAAAACGCTGCGTTTTGCGCGCGCAAAAGGCACTTGGCAGCTCCGTGTGTCATCCGTGTATGATGCGCGGCTGCGTGATTTTCACGCAGCCGCCATCATAGAGATGAGGCTAGTCGACGGCCGTCACTGTCCAAGGTGCTGAAAGAGCTAACTGATCGGCAGTAACTCTTTCAGCACCCTCGACAGTGAATGCCGAACACAATATACACCAACCTGTGAATAAAAAAAGACGTTCAAACTTACCATGAACTGCCTGCTTCCTCCAGTCCGGTCTCCCGGCCGTTGCCTTGGTGACGCGTCCCTCTCTTGTCATCCGGCCCCACCTCCCAGGATGACGCCGCAGTCCATGAGACCGCTGCAGCCTGTGATTGGCTGCAGCCTGTGCTTGGCCTGTGATTGGCTGCAGCTGTCACTTGGACTAAACTGTCATCCCGGGAGGTCGGACCGGAGTTATCGGTAAGTCAGAACGTCTTTTTTTTTTTACAGGTTCATGGATTTTCGGAGCGGAAGTCACTGTCCATGGTGCTGAACCAGTTTAACGCTTTCAGCACCGTGGACAGTGACTGTCTCCTGACGTCGCGTACCCGAACATTTTTTACCGGTTTCGGTCAAAACGAGTTTGGCCGAACCCGGTGAAGTTCGGTGCGCTCATCTCGAATTTGACACTCCGTTTGGATGTTTGTAAACAGAAAAGCACGTGGTGCTTTTCTGTTTACATTCAGGAGTTTGACAGCTCTTGCGTGATTTTCGCGCATGCAACGCAGGACCGTCCGTGTGGCATGCGTTGTTTTCACGCACCCATTGAAGTCAATGGGTGCGTGTTGCGTGAAAAACGCAAGAATATAGAACATGTCGTGAGTTTTACGCAACGCACTCACGCAGCGCAAAATTCACGCATCGTCTAAACAGCCCCATAGACTATTATAGGTGCGTACGACACGCGTGAAAAGCACGCGCGTCGCACGCGCGTATAATACGCTCGTGTAAATGAGGCCTTAAAGAAAGCATGAAATTCTAAAAAAAAAAAAAAAATGTGCGTGAACGACTCCTTATTTTTCACCTACACTTGTCCAAAAGGGTGATACAGGACCAGCAGACGACTATTTCAGGTCAAGTTTTGAAGGTCACCTTCAACAGAGAAGCTTTTTGAATCTTAATTTACATTAATAAGTGTAGCCATCAACGAATATAGATAGTATATAACATGTGAGCACCCATTGGAGGTAATACCATCCTTTGCTTCATGTAAATGTGTAAAATATTAAATATTCCAAAGATACAGCAGCGGCGACACTGAAAGGGGCTTGTGACCTCCAGTACCTATTGAAAGTCATTATAGATATCGTGAGATATGTTATGGAAAAGTCATTTACTGTATGATCATTTGTGTATCCTTACATTTCACTACCTGGAAAAGGTTAAGCTATTAATTTTTTAATATATCCTAATGGCCTGGAATCATTACATTGCAATTCCGAACAAGTAATGAGTATTAACTGCCAAGGTTTTCCTGAGCGATGAGTGTGCTGCCTACCAAGGACCGTGAGGCTGTTCTGCGCTACGTACGTGAAGTCAAGTCATTTTTCTTGATCAGTAACAGCAGGTGCTATTGTTTTCCGAGGCTGACGGAGAAAAGCAAGTTGTTCTCATTTTGCTAAGGGTGTGGTTGATTGAATAACTTGTTTCTCTACCGCAATGGTGGAAATCGGATCATAAAAATTATCATTGTGCAACAGAAGAAAAAAAATATCAATCCGTGTAAGGCTGGATTCACACACACTTTTTGTGTGGTCTTTTTTTTAGCGCAAAAAAGCATAAAAAATAAGTTTTTGGGTGAAGAAGTGGTTCATGCGTTATTTATAAAAAACAAAAAACAAATAGTGTGTATTTTTGGTAGTGTTTTTCATATTGCAAATCATGTGATTCAAAGATCATGTGATGCAAAGATTCCTCTTTGCAACATCTGCCTTCTCTAAAAAGAAAAACACCACCGGAAACACCATAAAAAAAACACAACACACATTGACACTTGCGTTTTTTGGCAGATGCAAAAAAACCTATTGAGGTCTATGGGACAAAAACGCCACTAAATGATGCAAAAATAAAAGCAATTCCAGGCTTGTAGGGATTTTTAAGAAACGCCGCTGACCCAAAAAGTTGAAATATTAAAAAAAGTCGAACAAGAAACGTCATGTTTGTTTGTTTTTTTAACCGCAGCTTTTTTTTGCCGCAAAATAACACAGCGAGAAACATCAGGAAAAACGGCGCAAAAAAATGGCTTTTTCCTAAAACCGCTGATTGTGAATCCACCCTATTCCAAACCAACGCCAAACAGGAACTTTATAAAAAAAAATCAGCAGAGCATATTTTTGAGTTTGTTAAAATTTTGATGTTTTTGTATTTTTGAGATTATTTCCACCATAAAATGTCTTGAAGGTATGAACTAAGAGATGCCTATGCTGTAATAAGGTTAGGTATGGGAGAAGACATCCAAAACTGATCTTCTGGATCATCAAAAATGTATTGTATTGTATCAAAAATGTCCAAAATGAAGGAGTTGTAATGCAGTAAAGTATTGGTATTACTGTATTATAGCTCCGTATAAGTTCCAAGTTCTATAGATCCATAATATGGTACCTATAAAAGTGTGTAGAGCCATACTGTACCTCCATATTTTTCCCTGGAGACGCCTCCATCACCTCACCAAGAGAGGAAGAGGAAGAGGGGGGGTAAGATTCCTCTTATAATGAATTCTAGTGGGAGGGTACAATTCACTGACAGGCTGAATAAAGGGACCAAACCAATTGGCCTAAAACACAGGGGGTGACAGACCAGGACAGAAATGGGGAGGGGGTCTTTACTAGAAATTAGCAAATTTCCTGAAATTTGTTTCGGGCCGATTCTATCACATTTTCTGTCCAATTGGATTTGATCCAAATAAATTTGCCGCGAATCCCAAGTGCCCTGATTGCCCTGACTCTCTCATGTCTTCTAGTACTGTATCCAAGTTGGCTGCCATTTTTTCAAAAGTTTTTGGATTTCGTCAAATTTTTAAAAAAAATCGAACTGAATTAAATTAGTTTACAATCGATTTGCTCATCTCTAGTCATTGTTTAATAACAGCCTCTCGACTACCCTAAACAATATTATGGTCATAACCCCAGCCACCTAGCTGGTCAGGTACCCTACATAACATCTAGAGAAAGTGGAGCCAGGCACAATGGGAATGATTTGGTGGTAGGGTTAATATGGGCAACAGGAAAGTTACTTTAAAACGTACAGGGGAGGATAGAACGAAGTCAGGGTTTCCAGAGCGTAGTCCAACACGTAGTCCATTGGTCGGTAACGGAGGTCAGGCAGATTCAGGTATGCACTTCTGTGGCGTATATGGCAGCGTACTCAAGAAAAGCGAAGGGGCAGCTAATGTAGGTCAAACAGAATCAGGGTGTAGTTCAAAGGAGAATCCAAACGAGTAGTCAGGGAGGCAAAAACAGGTCACAAGAGGTCAAGCTCAATAATACAGAACAAACCAAACAGGGTAGAAACGCCTATGACTGGCACGGAGGCCGGTATAGAGCTACTTTAAATAGTCTGATTAAAAATTTGATTGGTCTGGAGAGCCACATGCCCTGGCATGGCTGCCCACCCCACCGCCCACCCAAGACTCATTGTGATGGCGCCTGGGAATAGACGTTGCACCACATTTCTTTCAATTGACAATTGTGTCAGAAATTTTCCGTAAGCAAAATCTTTTAGTGATGTTGTAGGGATTGGCCCATTTTATAATTTGGAAAATCGGCAGCGGTCTGAGCTCCCATTCAATCTTCTAACATGTTAGAATATCAATGTTGGGATGATTTTCCCCTATGAATGAAACAGACAATTACATTTATACTTTATACTCCATTAACAGCTTTTTACAACCAGTAAGTTGATTGGCTGAACATCCAATATTGAGTGACATCATCACACCAGAACAGTGATGTCACCAGCCAGGACATGCTCATACTTGTAAACAGTCTTGATTTTCACGAGACTGATAACAGGACCACACAATGGGCTGGGTTTTTGCTAATTTGCATTAAAGGGGCATTTGAGGACAGTTCAGGGAAGTCCCCAGATGGAAAAGGGGTGGGGCTTAACATTTTCAATGATTTGGGATCTAAATTTTGTATGTTCAGTAAAAGGAAAAAAATAGAAAAAATGAACCTAAACAGAAGGAGGCTTATGCCCCATTTATAATCAGCTGTATCCACTTCTTACTCTTTTTCACAACACCCTATTTTCTATTACCGGTTCATGGCTGCGGTATCTGAGGATTAGCTGCCGTGGTTCTCTATAACTTTTAATAGGAAAATGCCATGTTGATAAATGCTCCTCACCCAGCAACCAACCGAATTATAGATCACTTGATATAAAGCTTCGGTTACAAAAGTTTGCGAATGTATTGTAAACGGAGTTGGAGGATAATGTCTTTATGGATATTACATTTCCTACAATAGAATTTTACATTAAACCCAAGTAGTAAACAAACTCTTCTATTCTCATAATTGTTAAAGTGAATCTAAATCATCGCAAGACATTTAAAGACCCGAGATTCACGGCCTCGGAAAGTAAATGGTAAATAAACAAGTCGGACTAATGCGTTTCCTTCCTCTCGTGCTGCTCAGCCAATGACTCACTTAATAATGTCTGAGTTCTCCCGGGACGATGATGTCATCGGAGTCCAGACCCGTCTGTAAACAATGAGCGCATCTATCATTCAATGACCTCAACATATCCATATACTGGAGCCATTCATCCCCTGTTCACATCCCGTATACTCCTTACATTCGGCATAGAATGTATGCGCCAAACGTTACATTCTATCAACGTGGTCAAAGGTCTATCCACTGCATAGGAGAACACAGCAGACTTTGCTTTCCTATACAGTAAAAAAAATGAAAATAAAATATACCGACATATACTTGCCTTTCCCCTTTCTCGCCAAGAAACACTCCTTCCAGAGGAGACCATAGCCGTAATGTTGGAGGCACCATATGGCGGCACATGGAGTACCCGCAGCTCCATACAAAGGAGTTGTTGTATCTATGCACACGGCTCTGCCCTGGGTATGACGCCATCAGGTGGCTAAAGCCACTAGATATTTGTCCTACATCCCAATAGTTTTGATGGATCCACCAACAATATAATGCCATACCATCCCCCAATGTCTGTTGTCATGAGAAACAAGGATCGGGGGGCTGGATTTTATCGGTCTGGTGTTTTCCTAGGAGATAAGCAGTGGCAGAAGAGTGTAATAGCCCCTTATCCCCCTTGTATATTGAAGTAACATATATATATATATATACTGTACAGCCGAGTGAAGAATGCATGGTAATGGGGAAATCGGGGGCCAACAGCTATTTGGTGTCTACGGCCGGCGGAAATGGATGCCCCCGCCACAAATTTTCAGTGGTTTCTGTAATTCTAATTCAATTCAATGGGGAGAGATCACAAATGTGTGGTCGGAGGCTGTTGGGGGACCTGTGCAGACATAAAGGGGATACTTTGGGGCTGGCATAAGGGAACAAGAGGAAAGCTCAAAAGGGAACCCCTAGAGCGGGCACTAAATGGGCACCAGAGGCAGACATTGAAGGGTGCACCTGTGGCAGGGACACCAGATGGGCATCTAAGGCAGAGGCATTTAAGGGGGAATGGATGGCTAACAGCAGGGGTATAACTATAGGTATTGTAGAAAATTGCATTTAAACCCGAGCCCTGGAGCCTGATGGGAACCAAATGGTCCCCCTGCCCCTGCCGGAATGTAGTTGGGGGTCCTGTAACAGATTTTGCATTGGGTCCTTAAGATCTTCAAGTTACGTTCCCAGCGTGCAGTGCTTATTATATCGTTTTTGTGTCGCTTTTAGACCTAATAAACAGTAATGTAGAAATCACACCCCATAAGAGGCTCCTAGAAACGTCCCCACTTGTTCCGCAGGGGAGGGGTCTGTACTGAGTTGCATTAAATATTAGAGGGTATGTACCCATAAATGCATGATAAATTATAGACGATGATTATAAGTTGCCCTTGTCATTATTTCAGAACAACCAATTGGATTTTCCACTTGCAAATTGTACATGTCAACAAATGTGACATCCAAAAAATGAGGCTCTTAAAGGGACAGCGCCAAGAAAATATACCCTCCGGCTTACAGTGATTAACAATGGCCAGTAATTGTGTATGGATCCGAGGCAATGCTTATCGTCGCAGTGTGTAACATTATAGACAATATAAACAATAAAGGCTGTAAAATCTATACGTGATGCCTTGGAGGCGCGTAGACAATAGTGTATGGCGCGGACTTGTGTTTACACTGCTAGGAGTATACACAGCAGGAAACGGTAATCAAATTGATCCATTGATTATTCTGAGAAATAATACCGTCCTCATTTCAACAAAAGACCATTTGATTCCCAAGTACAAATCCAATTTATTCCGAGCGCTTCGCATCTTAAAGCTGAAATAAAAATAAATGTCTTGAATTTCCTCCCGGCGTCTCAGGAACAGAACACTTTACCTTTTTTTCTTTCTCCAGGGGCCTTATAGAAAGCCTGCAAAAAAAAAAAAAAACATCTCAACTAGCAGCCGATCATCAATATTAATTATACTGCTCACATCAGTTATGAGGACCGTACTGCGGTGGAAGCGCTCGCCACGATGAATGTGTGAACAGTGACCTCTGCTGCCCGCTCTCTCTATCCTGGCATTAGCCTCATGCTGCAAGAACTGGTATTTATGGAACACGCCTGCCCTGATGTTATAGGACATCATTGAAAACACAGACATTTTATTTCTGCAAATTTTTAGCACATTTTTAAAGATTTAAAAAATTGTGTTTGCAACATGGCCATAAAGCAGCGTTGCACCACTCATGGCTCTACAGCTGTTGCAAAACTACAACTCCCAGCATGCCCTGATCGCCTGCTGACGCAAGACTACAACTTTTGTAATGCCCTTGACAGCCTGCTGATGCAAAAGTACAACTCCCAGCATGCCCTGACAGCCTGCTGATGTAAAACTGGAACTCCCAACACAACCCTGACAGCCTGCTGATGTAAAACTACAACTCCCAGCATGCCCTGACCGCCTGCTGATGTAAAACTACAACTCCCAGCATGCCCTGACTGCCTGCTGATGCAAGACTACAACTTTTGGAATGCCCTTGAAAGCCTGCTGATGCAAAACTACAACTCCAAGAATTCCCTGACAGGCTGTTGATGTAAAACTACAACTCCCGGCATGCCCTGACAGCCTGCTGATGCAAAAACTACAACTCCCAGCATGCCCTGACAGCCTGCTGATGCAAAACTACAACTCCAAGAATTCCCTGACATGCTGTTGATGTAAAACTACAACTCCCGGCATGCTCTGACAGCCTGCTGATGCAAAAACTACAACTCCCAGCATGCCCTGACAGCCTGCTGATGCAAAACTACAACTCCAAGAATTCCCTGACAGGCTGTTGATGTAAAACTACAACTCCCGGCATGCCCTGACAGCCTGCTGATGCAAAACTACAACTCCCAGCATGCCCTGACAGCCTGCTGATGCAAAACTACAACTCCCAGCATGCCCTGATGACTTGAGAGTAGATTGATATTGGTAAATATGGCCGTAAAGGGTTAACCCAATGGGTGCTGGTTTGTTGAGAGCTGCTGTCTGATAGGCCTTCCTTTCAGGGTCGAATTTACCTGACTGGTTGAAAGGAAAAAACACATGAAGACCATGACCAATCATGTGTCCGGTATGTATAGAATTTGCAAGTTATAGATAATTCTGTATTTATTAGGGGATCACAGGGCTGGGGGAGTGAGAGGAGGACATCGAGGGAGTTACATGAGGAAGACTGCAGAGGGCGCTAGATGTGAGGAGCGCACCGCAATCTACTGCTTTATTTTGTAATATAAGGTGTGGCCTATTTGATGGGCGGAGTCTAATGCAGCGGTCTCCAGGCTTCCCATACATTGTGCTACCCAGCTGTGCGCCAACACAGGGAGCAATATTAACCCCAAATATCTCACATAATGGCCACACGTAGCGGAAATACTGCGGATTTTCCGGAAACTTATTTAATTGCGAAAAATCCAGTGTAATAAAGTAGCAACAGAGCGGGTGAGATTTCAACAAATCTCATCCACACGCAAAGTAAAAAATCCACCCAAAAAACTTCCGGTGCGGTTTTTTAATCTGCAGCATGTGAATTTATGCTGCGTTTCGTTGCTTTTCTGTTGCGGGTTTTCCCCATTAAATTCAATGGGGGAGGAGAAACCTGCAACAAATAGGCAGGTGTAGTGACTTTTGCGGCGGAAACCCAGTGATTGTGCCCAAAAAAAAAAACGCAACTCGGAAAAAAAAAAAAAGCTTATACTTACCACCCAGACGTGGTCATAGCGACGCTATATTCTGTTCTTCTTCCAGGCCGGCCTCCTGCAATGGTGTCTCATCCCATGTGACTGCTGAGGCCGGACCGCACATACCATGGAGGGACGCGTCGCCATGACTATGATAGGGGTAAGCACGAACGTTTTCGTCTTCTTTTCCTAGCGCTGCTTTCTGCAGTTGAAATTCCGCCCAAAAAACTGTAACACAATGTGGTGCGTGTTTTTCGGACGGAATGTAGTGCGGCTTCTAGGTCGGATACGTTGCGTAGTTTTACGCAACGTAGCCGACCCGTGGGAACCCGGCCTTATGGTGGCTACACATACTGCGTTTTCAAGAAGATTACCAAAAAGTGTTGTGCAGTTTTCCTGGAGTTTTTTTGCAAAAAAATGCTGCGGCAGAGGGACACAACAACTAAAATACCAGAAACATTGCCCAGCAGATACCATCAGCGACCCACGGAAACCATTGACTTTCATGGGTTCGGTTGTGTTTCCGTCATGGTGTCCGTTGTTTTACTGAAAACAATAGCGCAGCATGTTGCTCTATCGTTTCTGGTATTTTGGGCCGGATCTGTAATGGAGGCTCCAACGCAGATGTGAACAGCCCCTTAGTGCACCCTCCCAGCTGGTGTTCAGTAGCCGGGGTCTCTCCTATGTGCACCCCCAGCTGGTGTTCAGTAGCCTCGTATGCACCACAAATGGATAATCTTTGCAAAGAAAGTCAGGGACAAGGGTCACACTGAAATGTAAGTTTAATAAACCGATTAATTGGCTTGTCACATATGTGGTAACAGGTTGTCTTATGTGACTTTAATGTTTACATGGCACACTGAGCACTTCATCTTGATTTTTTTTTTCATCTGCACGCCATACAAAAAAGGTTGCCTACCCCTGCTGTACAGTATATTAGTTTTGCATTGTACTGTATGGTATATACTTAGGCATTATCTGGCGTTGCTACTTATGCACCCATCCAGTATATTATTATTACAGTATATGGTGGTATTTACGTAGGCATTGTATGGCGCTGCTACTTATGCACTGTACAGTGTATTAGTTTTGCAGTGTATGGTGGTGGCGGCACTGTGCAGTATATTAGTTTTGCAGTGTATAGTGGTGGCGGCACTGTGCAGTGCATTAGTTTTGCGGTGTATGGTGGTGGCGGCACTGCACAGTGTATTCGTTTTGTAGTGTCTGGTGTGGCGGCACTGCACAGTGTATTAGTATTGCAGTGTATAGTGGTGGTGGCACTGTGCAGTGTATTAGTATTGCAGTGTATAGTGGTGGCGGCACTGTACAGTGTATTAGTTTTGCAGTGTATGGTGGTGGCGGCACTGTACAGTGTATTAGTATTGCAGTGTATAGTGGTTGCGGCACTGTACAGTGTATTAGTTTTGCAGTGTATGGTGGTAGCGGCACTGTACAGTGTATTCGTTTTGCAGTGTATGGTGGTGGTGGCACTGTGCAGTATATTAGTTTTGCAGTGTATGGCGGCGGCACTGTACAGTGTTAGTTTTGCAGTGTATGGTGACGGCGGCACTGTGCAATATATTCGTTTTGCAGTGTATGGTGGTAGCGGCACTGTACAGTGTATTAGTTTTGCAGTGTATGGTGGTGGCGGCACTGTGCAGTATATTAGTATTGCAGTGTATAGTGGTTGCGGCACTGTACAGTGTATTAGTTTTGCCGTGTATGGTGGTGGCGGCACTGTACAGTGTATTAGTATTGCAGTGTATAGTGGTTGCGGCACTGTACAGTGTATTAGTTTTGCAGTGTATAGTGGTGGTGGCACTGTACAGTGTATTCGTTTTGCAGTGTATGGTGGTGGTGGCACTGTGCAGTATATTAGTTTTGCAGTGTATGGTGGCGGCACTGTACAGTGTATTAGTATTGCAGTGTATAGTGGTGGCGGCACTGTGCAGTGTATTAGATTTTCAGTGTATGGTGGTGGCGGCACTGCACAGTGTATTAGTATTGCAGTGTATAGTGGTGGTGGCACTGTGCAGTGTATTAGTATTGCAGTGTATAGTGGTGGCGGCACTGTGCAGTATATTAGTTTTGCAGTGTATGGTGGTGGCGGCACTGTGCAGTGTATTAGTATTGCAGTGTATAGTGGTGGTGGCACTGTGCAGTGTATTAGTATTGCAGTGTATAGTGGTGGCGGCACTGTGCAGTATATTAGTTTTGCAGTGTATGGTGGTGGTGGCGGCACTGTACAGTGTATTAGTTTTGCAGTGTATGGTGGTGGCGGCACTGTGCAGTATATTAGTTTTGCAGTGTATGGTGTGGCGGCACTGTGCATTATATTAGTTTAGCAGTGTATAGTGGTGGCTGCACTGTACAGTGTATTAGTTTTGCAGTGTATGGTGGTGGTGGCACTGTGCAGTGCATTAGTTTTGCGGTGTATGGTGGTGGCGGCACTGCACAGTGTATTAGTTTTGTAGTGTCTGGTGTGGCGGCACTGCACAGTGTATTAGTATTGCAGTGTATGGTGGCGGTGGCACTGTGCAGTATATTAGTTTTGCAGTGTATGGTGGTGGCACTGTGCAGTGTATTAGTATTGCAGTGTATAGTGGTGGCGGCACTGTACAGTGTATTAGTTTTGCAGTGTATGGTGGTGGTGGCACTGTGCAGTGTATTAGATTTGCAGTGTATGGTGGTGGCGGCACTGCACAGTCTATTAGTATTGCAGTGTATAGTTGTGGTGGCACTGTGCAGTGTATTAGTATTGCAGTGTATAGTGGTGGCGGCAATGTGCAGTATATTAGTTTTGCAGTGTATGGTGGTGGCACTGTGCAGTGTATTAGTATTGCAGTGTATAGTGGTGGCGGCACTGTGCAGTATATTAGTTTTGCAGTGTATGGTGACTGTGGCACTGTGCAGTATATTAGTTTTGCAGTGTATGGTGACGGCGGCACTGTGCAATATATTAGTTTTGCCGTGTATGGTGGTGGCGGCACTGTGCAATATATTAGTTTTGCAGTGTATGGTGACTGCGGCACTGTGCAGTATATTAGTTTTGCAGTGTATGGTGACGGCGGCACTGTGCAGTATATTAGTATTGCAGTGTATAGTGGTGGTGGCACTGCACAGTGTATTAGTATTGCAGTGTATAGTGGTGGTGGCACTGTGCAGTATATTAGTTTTGCAGTGTATGGTGGTGGCGGCACTGTGCAGTATATTAGTTTTGCAGTGTATGGTGGTGGTGGCACTGTGCAGTGTATTAGTATTGCAGTGTATAGTGGTGGCGGCACTGTGCAGTATATTAGTTTTGTGGTGTATGTGGTGGCGGCACTGTGCAGTATATTAGTTTTGCGGTGTATGTGGTGGCGGCACTGTACAGTGTATTAGTTTTGCAGTGTATGGTGTGGCGGCAATGTGCAATGTATTAGTTTTGCAGTGTATGGTGTGGCGGCACTGCATATTGTATTAGTTTTGCAGTGTATGGTGGTTCCACTGTACAGTGTATGAGTTATGCAGTGTACAGCGGTGGTGGCACTGTGCAGTGTATTAGATTTGCCGTGTATGGTGACGGCGGCACTGTGCAATATATTAGTTTTGCAGTGTATGGTGGTGGCGGCACTGTACAGTGTATTAGTTTTGCAGTGTATGGTGACGGCGGCACTGTGCAGTATATTAGTTTTGCAGTGTATGGTGACGGCGGCACTGTACAGTGTATTCGTTTTGCAGTGTATGGTGACGGCGGCACTGTGCAGTATATTAGTTTTGCAGTGTATGGTGGTAGCGGCACTGTACAGTGTATTAGTTCTGCAGTGTATGGTGGTGGCGGCAATGTGCAGTATATTAGTTTTGCAGTGTATGGTGGTAGCGGCACTGCACAGTGTATTAGTATTGCAGTGTCTGTGGTGGTGGCACTGTACAGTGTATTAGTATTGCAGTGTATAGTGGTGGCAGCACTGTGCAGTATATTAGTTTTGCAGTGTATGGCGGTGGCGGCACTGTACAGTGTATTATTTTTGCGGTGTATGTGGTGGCGGCACTGTACAGTGTATTAGTTTTGCAGTGTATGGTGACGGCGGCACTGTGCAGTATATTACTTTTGCAGTGTATGGTGGTGGCGGCACTGTACAGTGTATTAGTTTTGCAGTGTATGGTGAAGGCGGCACTGTGCAATATATTAGTTTTGCAGTGTATGGTGGTTGCGGCACTGTACAGTGTATTAGTTTTGCAGTGTATGGTGGTGGCGGCACTGTACAGTGTATTAGTATTGCAGTGTATAGTGGTGGCGGCACTGTACAGTGTATTAGTTTTGCAGTGTATGGTGGTGGCGGCACTGTACAGTGTATTAGTATTGCAGTGTATAGTGGTTGCGGCACTGTACAGTGTATTAGTTTTGCAGTGTATAGTGGTGGTGGCACTGTACAGTGTATTAGTTTTGCAGTGTATGGTGACGGCGGCACTGTGCAATATATTCGTTTTGCAGTGTATGGTGGTAGCGGCACTGTACAGTGTATTAGTTTTGCAGTGTATGGTGGTGGCGGCACTGTACAGTGTATTAGTTTTGCAGTGTATGGTGGTGGTGGCACTGTGCAGTATATTAGTTTTGCAGTGTATGGCGGCGGCACTGTACAGTGTATTAGTTTTGCAGTGTATGGTGGTGGCGGCACTGTGCAGTATATTCGTTTTGCAGTGTATTGTGGTAGCGGCACTGTGCAGTATATTAGTTTTGCAGTGTATGGTGACGGCGGCACTGTACATTGTATTATTTTTGCAGTGTATGGCGACGGCGGCACTGTGCAATATATTCGTTTTGCAGTGTATGGTGGTAGCGGCACTGTACAGTGTATTAGTTTTGCAGTGTATGGTGGTGGTGGCACTGTGCAGTATATTAGTTTTGCAGTGTATGGCGGCGGCACTGTACAGTGTATTAGTTTTGCAGTGTATGGTGGTGGCGGCACTGTGCAGTATATTCGTTTTGCAGTGTATTGTGGTAGCGGCACTGTGCAGTATATTAGTTTTGCAGTGTATGGTGACGGCGGCACTGTACATTGTATTATTTTTGCAGTGTATGGCGACGGCGGCACTGTGCAATATATTCGTTTTGCAGTGTATGGTGGTAGCGGCACTGTACAGTGTATTAGTTTTGCAGTGTATGGTGACGGCGGCACTGTGCAGTATATTAGTTTTGCAGTGTATGGTGACGGCGGCACTGTACATTGTATTAGTTTTGCAGTGTATGGCGACGGCGGCACTGTGCAATATATTCGTTTTGCAGTGTATGGTGGTAGCGGCATTGTACAGTGTATTAGTTTTGCAGTGTATGGTGACGGCGGCACTGTGCAATATATTAGTTTTGCAGTGTATGGTGACGGCGGCACTGTGCAATATATTAGTTTTGCAGTGTATGGTGACGGCGGCACTGTGCAATATATTAGTTTTGCAGTGTATGGTGACGGCGGCACTGTACAGTATATTAGTTTTGCAGTGTATGGTGACGGCGGCACTGTGCAATATATTAGTTTTGCAGTGTATGGTGACAGCGGCACTGTGCAATATATTAGTTTTGCAGTGTATGGTGACGGCGGCACTGTGCAATATATTCGTTTTGCAGTGTATGGTGACGGCGGCACTGTGCAATATATTAGTTTTGCAGTGTATGGTGGTGGCGGCACTGTACAGTATATTAGCTTTGCGAACTGTATAGTATTGTTAGTTAGGTAACTGTATGAAACTGTTATTTGGCCATTATATTTGGAGCCCACGCTGTTCAGTGCTTATATTTAGGCAGTGTATGATGTGGTTATTTGTGCACTCTATGACAGTACAACATACAGGGCACCATATAATGTCAGGGCAGCTTATGGGCTTTCATGGGCAGGAGAGCTGGAGTAGACTTTACCCATGAGAAATGATAATCATATTGATCCATATTCATAGCACACTTGTAAATTACAGCAAATAAAATCAGAGGAGATGAATGCGTCTGATAAGGAGTCTGATAGAGCGGAGGAGCCGTGGAGCAGGGATATCTCACCGCTCACATTTCAGAAATGGAGAAATTCTCATTTAATCAAGAATAAGTGCGAGCGGCTCCACGGAGGTTCAGCCTCTGATAACATTCAATCTGCTGCGCCATTTAATTAAAATAGAGAAAAGGTTCAGGCCGTGCATTAAATAAAACCTGAGCAAATAAACAGAAAAATAAGCAGATCCTTCCCCTCTATAGCGATCTCATCAGATGCAGATAAGCAGAGCTGCTCGGCTAATACTGGGATATCGGCCCGGCAAGAATGACGAAATTATCACTCTCGAGAATTTGGAAACATTTATGAGGATTTTTTTTCCCTTCCTGAACCCCCAATAGGACCCCTGAATTATTATTATTTTTTGTAGGTGCCCTGGTGGCTCACAATTTAGCATCCCTATCTTAAAGGGGGTCTCCCATGATATGTACCAATTAGATTACATATGCCATCATCGTTTGATCGGTGGGGGTCCAACCACTGGAACCCTCAAAAATGAAGGGACCACGACACTGGGCACCACTCCTGATCTCTGAGGCTGGTCAGGTGTGGCAGTGGACTGTGCCCCCTTTATTCTAGGCAATGTTGGGGTCTCAATAGTTGGACAAAACAGCAAAGGTATCATTAAGACAGCCGGTGTGGCTGCTATGGGGCCCCTGGTGAGTATATACTGTCATACCTCCAAATGTTCAAGTATCAGAACGAGGGATAACCATTGCAGCCATTTTTTTCTCCCAATCCCTGCCCTTACACACCCGGATCAGCCCACACAGTATCATGCTCCTATAGTGCCTCCCACACAGTATAATGACAAATAGCTGCCACCATACAGTATAATGCCCCCATACAGTATAATGCCCACACACATGCCCCTATACAGCATAATGCCCCCATAGCTGCCCCCATACTGTATAATTCCCCCATACAGTTTAATGCCCACAGAGATGCCCCCGTACAGTATAATGCCCCCTAACTTCCCCCATACAGTTTAATGCTCCCAAATCTGCCCCATACAGCATAATGCCCCCATAGCTGGCCGCATACAACTTAATGCCCCCAAAGCTGCCCTTATACAGTATAATGCCCACATAGCTGCCCCATAGAGTTTAATGTGCCGTTAGCTGCCCCATACGGTATAATGCCCCCTTAGCTGCGCATAGTGCCAGTGCCCACATATAAAGTGTCAGTGCCCAGATAGATAGTGCCACAGTGCCCATGTAGATGGTGCCCACAGTGCCAATGTAGATTGTGCCACAGTGACCCCTGTAGATAGTGCCCCTATAGAGTGCCACAGTGCCCATGTAAATAGTGCCACACCCCCTTGAAGATAGGGCCACTCCCCCCTGTGGATAGTGCCATTGGGACTACCTTTAGGAGCGGAATCCCCAGCCATAGCATAGGCTGGGGATTCCGCTCCTAGAGGGAAACCCTGATGTCACTATCCATATATGAACAGTGACTTCAGGGGTTCCTCCTGGAGCAGAATGCCCGTTGCGGACGCTCTGGGCGGGAACCCCTGATTTTATTGTCCATTTAAGGACAGTGACAACACGAGCTACTCCTGGAATCCCCTGCCAAAGCTTTGCCGTCGCTCTGGTGGAGGATTCCGCTCCTAGGGGGAACCCCAAACGTCACTGTCCATATATGGACGGTGACATCAGGGGCTCCTCCTGGAGCGGGATCCCCGTTGCAGACATTCTGAAGCAGGGAGCTGATGGTTCCCTACTTCAGCATTGGGTTCAACTGTATCTGCGACCTGAGGAATCCGGGATGGTTAGAAGATATGCTCTATACTCAGTCACTATACTACTGTATATATATACCATACACTCTATACTACTATATGTGCATGCAGCTAGTGCAGTGGGGTTGGTGCAGTTGGCAGTGCAGTATAGCAGGAGTAAGATATATGTTGCAGGCCTCTGTCTGGTATGGGGGGGGGGGGGACTCCGGCTGTCAGCACTACAGTATGATCATATATATTCCTGGGATAGATCCCTGGGCTGCGTCAGACAGTTTCTCCGCACTTTTATTCTCTGGAAATACTAATTGAAGGCTTTATTGCGGCTTTCTGACAGGTGACCTAGTTTTAGGATGAGGAGCGCGGGTTGTGTCCTGGGCTGAACACTCCTCAGCTATTTTAGTCTTGTAAATGTTTAACGTTCCGAGAAAAAATATGGGAAAGCCCAGAATCCTCAGTGCGCAGAACGTATCCTGACCTGGATATTCAGCTGCGTCACCCACATCCACATCGCCGTGTATTATGGGAGGGCTGCAGTAGGTGCCTTAGAGTCTGGGGGCTTCTCTGCGACACGTTGCAAACTAATGGCAGACATAATATCCAACCTATCGAAAACGCAGGCAACGGCGGCGCAGGTTACCAAAAGTTTCCGCGGACGGCCTCCTTAGGCAATTGTCTCAACGCAGCTAGCTACAGAAAACACATAGGATTTAAAGTGATTTTCCAGGATGTAATACTGATGGCCTAGGATAGGAATTAATATGTAATCTGTGGGGGTCCGACCCCCTTGGATCCTCACTGCCAAGTTCCTCCTCCAACACATGGGCACTTAAAGGTGACCCCACTAATGAGTAGGAAGATATATTCACAACTAGCTAGAGTTGCAGGGTTCCTTTATTGCAGAACCTGATACAGCGCCACTTTCATGCACATGGTGATGTCTGGTACTGCAGCCCGGCCCCATTCAAAAGAATGGGGCTAAGCAGTTGAGCTGTAGTACCAGTACCTATTGCTTATAAAGGGGGTCTCAATCCTAAAAAGTGATGACATTTAAGGATCACTGCATATTACAAGGCAAGTTTGACATTCAGGTGCCAGGTGAAGCAAAATAGTAAAAAAAAAAATGAAAAAAATCCACATTTTCAACATTTTAACAATATTCCACTGTTACAATTTTCATAAAACAGATCAAATACTTTGCTTTTTAGTCAACTGAATTGTGGTCATGTGATTTTTTTCTCTTCTCTATTCACCTCCAGAGCTGCATTCAACATTCCGCTGGCCTGCAGAGAGCAGTGCCTTGTGGGAGCTCAGAGAGCAGTTACACAGTAAGAGCTAAGCTATTAGAGACAGTTAGTTATATCTCCATCTGTTTCCAAGGACATCGGGCTGGATTCAGTATGCAGCTTTGGCTGTGACTAGAGTATGATGTAGATGTGAGCTGTAAAATAGTATCAGTAACAAAGCAAATCATTTTCTTAGCATTCTAACGGGTGTTTTATTCTATGGATTAATTGTTTCTATTTTTTTTAATGAAATAGATGTTGAAAATTTCCCCTCGTTCTTTTATTACCGCAGAACCGTCGTCCGAGGTGAACATTGATTTTTGTTTAAAGAAAAGTTAAAGAATCTCAGTCTTGTCAATGGCATTTTCTGCTCGGATATAAAATACTTCTGGTAGAAATACAAATTGGAAAACATTTAAAATAAATGCTGGGGGGAAAAATCTTTTTAAGAGAAACAATTGTGTCTGCGCCGGAGCCGGTAACGCCGAGTCCTCGAGACGGAAAAGGGTCCTTGAGTGGGATATAATAATAGGTGGGGTATAACCGGTGTACAGTATGTCCAGAAAATGGGGAATATCTGGAATGACAGCTTACTGCCTCCAATAAAATCAGTATAATCCTCTCCTTAAATATTCTGTGCTGCTGGGGACCCTGCTGCTTCAACTACTAGTCTGCAGCCTTCCTATTGTCACATTTTCCTCCTCACCGCTGCTGTCACATACAGTTGTGCCATCTCAAACATCATCACATGAGTGGACAGGTCACTATCCCCAACAATATCAGCACACACCTCCTGAAATGCTCTGTGCTGCTGCACACCCTGTTACATCCACTATTAGTTTGTGGCCTTCCTCTTGCTTCACATCATGAAGCCCTGTTGTCACTAGCATCATCAGGTGAGTGGACAGGTCACTGCCTCCAACGATATCGGCACACTCCTCTACTGAAATACTCTGTGCTGCTGTAAACTCTGCACCTTCCATTATTAGTTTCTGCCTCCCACTAGTTAGAATTCCTTTTTCACTGCCCCTTTCACGTGCAGTCCTGCCCACACTAATATCATCACATAAATAGAGAGGTTATTGCCTCTAACAAGATTAGAACACACCTCTACTGAAATACTCTGTGCTGCTGGGGACGCTGCTCCTTCCACTATTCGTTTGTGGCCTTTCACTTGTCACAATTCCCTTCTCACTTCCCCTGTCACGTACAGTCCTGCCCTCACTAACATTATCTCATGAGTAGACAGGTTACACACCTCTCCTTACATACTCTGTGCTGCTTGAAACGATGCTCTTTTGACCTGCTTAACATCATGACACTGCCACTGTCACATGTAGCCCTGTCCTCCCTAATATCATCACTTGAGTGGACAGGTCACTGCCTCCAACATTATCAGAACACTCCTTTCCTAAAATACTCTGTGCTGCTATAGACTCTGCTACTTCCCCTATTAGTTGTGGCCTTTCACCTGTCACAATTCCCTTCTCACTGCCGCTGTCACGTACAGTCCTGCTCTCACTAACATTATATCATGAGCAGACAGGTTACACACCTATCCTTAAATACTCAGTGCTGCTGGGGACTGTGATCATCACATAAGTGTCCACAAAAGCTGAAAATCCAGGACCACCCCACCCCCAAAGTTATACTTACCTGGTCCCCACTAATCAGGAGATCCATTGGGGTCTTTTACAGAAGCTACGAAGGTGCTCGGGCTCTGGGCAGTAGTTTTCTTGACCCGCCAGGAAACCTGGACACAAAGATATTTCCCGTAGAGGTCAAGACAACTGCAGGTTGTAGAAGTGACCCCCATGGACCTCCAGACTGGAGGGACCAAGTTAGTGGGGTGGGCGCTGGATTTTTGCTTTTGACCGGAGGGTCCCTTTAAATGGACTTTTGTGAACTTATTGAATATAATGGAGTCTGGAAATGAATTAAAATTTTCAGAAACTTCTAGAAGTCATTAATCCCCTCGGAGTCTTTACTAACGACATTTCTGTCACGCTGCTCCAAGTATCCTGGAAACCAAGTTCAGACCCGCCACCATCCGTACAATCTATAACATTAATCCCTGCAATCAAGATTCAGCTCATTGTAAACCCAGCAGATAAGACGCGCTGCCCTCTAGTGACCCATAACGGCACTGCTTAAAGGGGTATTACACATATTCCTGATCAAGTGACGGATACACCGGTGCAGCGCACCCTACAGTAGCAATACAGCTATCGTAACAAACCATGCACCTGTGTGTCCATCACATGACAAACAATCAAGGTTCCTATTGAATGACAGCAAGCAGAGATCTTAAAAACCGTGAGGAATTTATACAGAATATAAAAAAATTGATGTTGAAAAATGATGCAAAGAATAAACTTTATTTAATTAAACTGAAATATCCCTTTAATATTCGGTAACACATGGAAATGGTAACATCTCTTGGGGTCCCGGATCCTTTCACTCTCGGCCCCCAATGGTGATTTGCATTGATACAATGGGGGTTACGGGATGATGATGATGATGATGAATTTTAAGATACACCATAAATATTGTTGCTCAAAATAACCCTTTGAGATGGAATAAAGGCGGTTATACACATTAAATAACTGTCGGCCGAACATTCAGCGCCCCCATAGACATGCCGCTTATCTCCTGTGAGGTCAACTCTGCTGTCGGGGAAGCATCTGGTTGCCCCCATACACATTAGATTGTCGCCCAGTCCCGCCGAGTTTTGTCTAATGTGTATGGGCCCCCTTTTGGATATACTAGGATGATACATTAAGCAGAGCTGATTATGTACTAAATGGGTAGGTTAACACGTGCAGAATAGTTGCAGAAACCCATAATCTTATTTTTGTGTTCCAGTGTAATGTGGGCAGTCCCATGTAAGACCAATCATAACAACAAGCTCCTAATATTTGAATATATTTAAGCTCCACCCCCAGGCCGCCCAAGAATAGCCACAAAACAGGCCAGAAACGCCCACTTTCGGTAATATTTGCATAAGCCTCAGCCCCTTTGAGATCCATTTCGCGAGACGATCCGCCAGTGTATGGGATGGTTCTGAGATATGTAATGTAACATATCATGATTTCATGTTGAGTGTCTAATGACAAACTCAGCTCTGCTACACCTTTACATTCATTATCAGGGAAGAAAACAGTCTCAGTCTAAATCTGGAAATCATAGACGTCGACAACAATTCTATGCGGTTTCTTCACGGCACTATTTATACATACTGGGAGCCATTTTCCAAATTACAGCAATTTCGTTGCCGATCTTTGCAGTGAAATCATATTTTTTTCTCTTGAGAATCGACAATACATTTTAAAATAAAGTAATTCCTAAATATAGCCCCGAGCCTCTGGGGTAGCGCTAATTGAGATTTCACAAGTTCCGTGTCACATTTGACAATCCCAAAACAATAACGTCCCATAAAGGCGCCTTCGATGTGAAGCGCGGCGAGCTTATAATTACGGAGCGGATTTGGAAATAAAAGCTCTCACACATTAAATTGTACACCAAAATCCACCTAACTGCGGGAGACCCCCCCAAATCAAGAATGAATTAGTCAATAATGAATACAGCCATTAAAAGTTGCCGTGACAACCTTTCTTATTCTTAAAGGGGAAGTATTGCTGGGATACAGTCAGAGTTCTGTTCGTAAATTAAGACTTTGATCAAGACGGGTTTAATTACAAGGATAATATGTCCCAATTTTCTCTCCGGACCAAGGGAATGAAAATGTACAATATCTTAATTACAGGGGCGTAAGTAGAAAGTGTCACGCCCTATCGAATAGAATCTTTTTGCTGACTTACCAGATGGGTAGGGACAGAGAGATGGCATTATAACTGCAGGGTCAGACTACATATGGCTCATTTGTAGTCTGTCACCATGGAAACACATAGATCTTCATAGGAGCCAAAGTCACAAAATGATAGATTTTTTTTGAATATTTGGCAACATTTTAGATACATTGGGACAGAATCGGTAGTGAAGGGAAAAAAAAAGTGTTTTTTTTAATCTCTTCTCTTTTGTTTTTTGGTGTAGTGCCCCTTTAATAGACCTTTTTCTTGTGCCCGAGCTGACTGATGACTTGGTATGCATGTTCCGTACTTTTGACCGGTTGCAAACGCAAAGTGTCAGAACGTGTATCACTTACTGACAAGATGGCAGATAAGATTGTGTTTGCATCTACAGCGGCACAACGTTGCGAGTGAGATAAGCACGGTCCGATCGGCTCGATAGCGTTTACTCATACAACAGGTTAAGTATACCGCTGACCTTTCTTTCTGAAGGTCACACAGATAACTTTCCGCAGCGTTTTTGTTTTCTTTCAGACGACTCGTGTGAGAATTTCTGTCTCGTGAGCGACGACGCGAAACGCGCATCCATTTATTATGCCGCTATTTAATTGAGATAATGTTTTGATTCATGTTTCTTATAGCTTTAATAGGACAAAATAAAAACTTCATGGCTCCTCAAGTGATTTCATCAAAGTATTATATTAACTTGATAATCAAATACAATATACGGCCGGAATTTCAAAAACCATATGTTGGGTTTGTAACAGAAGGATGTCGTAAAGTTGATGATCGCTCTGAGCTGCCACGCTCAAGACTAAGAGATTCTTGTTAAAAGTTTTATATGGAAGGAAAGTTGAGCAAGTCCTAAAGAATATCAATGGGGCAGAGGCATTTCCTAGGTGGTAGAGGAGATTGTGTACAGGTCCAGGGGATAGATGTGGGGAACCATATAGTGCCCAAATAATACAGCGCACAAATAATACCGCCCAATCAATAAACTAGAAAATGTAGCTGCATCCTATACAGTGGCCTTTCCATAGGTTTGGGCTCCACGTGGATCGGGGGAGCAACGAAATGGGCGCAGGGCAACGGGGTATGTAATGACAAATGCTCCCACACCCCCAAGGCCGGCCCTAATCGTATGAATGTAGATATAGCACAGAAACACATATTAAAGGTTTCCGATTTACTTAAAGGGCTGATCCAATCAATAAAGCTGAAAGGGAAGGTTGACCTTTTAATATCTTGAGGCATGTCGGAGGGTCGGTGGGGGGTCACAGGGCGCATACCTCCATTGATGACATTGACTGAAATGCTACAGTGACATCTCAGAAGAACCTTCCCTTTTATC
Organism: Rhinoderma darwinii; assembly: GCF_050947455.1. Taxonomy (NCBI): domain Eukaryota; kingdom Metazoa; phylum Chordata; class Amphibia; order Anura; family Rhinodermatidae; genus Rhinoderma; species Rhinoderma darwinii. The sequence continues at coordinate 79,848,455 of NC_134698.1, read as the reverse complement.
TCTGGATAATGAAACATTCTGCAACTTTCGAATATTCTTTTGGTGGGCTTGTGTTCATTCACAGCAGCCAATCAGAATAAGCAGAGCTACAGTATAAAGAAAAGGAGACACGCAGAGCAGCATCCTGAGACTTTGATGAAACAAGAGTCAGATGTTAGATGACCTTAGATCTTCAAAAGACAATGTAGCTCAGTTGGAGACAATGTTTATAGCTGTGTAATATTGTAGCAGATCTAAAAAGGTCATGCTAGAACATCTTGAGATTACCAAATGTAAAGTTTTTGATCCTCTCATGGACACATAATAAAAAGTGTATCCAATATGTTTTTCATCAAACAGAGGTGTGGATCTAGCGCTCCCCCAGAAAGAAGACACGCGTCTCTGTAGTGCAATGAACAGGTATTCCTTAAATGTCACGTTCCGACTTGAGAAGAAGTATTGAGTTTTAGCTCAACATGGACATCTAACAAGTAGCTCCCTGTTTAGGATTAGAGAACATGGCTCACGCTATACGTCAATGTCTGAGTAGATCCATAAGACCCATATAGTTCTTCTTACAGATAGGTGCCTCTAGTTAGACAGCCCCTAAGTCACGTCCTGCTGAGACCCCTCCCGGAGTGAAACAATGACTTATAGGACCAGTCTGGTAAGGGACATACGTCTCCTTGTTCTACTTTTCTACTGAGCTTCTTCAAACTCTCTCTTCTTAGATCTACTGTGCGCTGATGAGGACCAAAAGACCAAAACCAGTGATGTAGTTATAGTGGCTGTTGGTTGAGGCGGCCATTGCAACCAACTCATAGGCAGCACTGGTTTATTGAAGGTGAGACAGATACGAAGGTCATTGATGTCATTCAAACTGTATAATGTATATATTGTGTAGCTATCAAGCCATACATCTGACCAGAACTGTCTGAGAAATAATTGGAGCAATGCATACCAAACCAGATCTTCATGAAATGTTTGTGTGCCCATAAAACTGGTTTTGGGTTCAGTACAGTATGTAACAACCATGGCCATCAGGTTTACTCACCTCCTGACGGCCCCAGCCCTGGATCAGTGAGCGCTGGCCCGCATCTCCTCCTCAGGTGACGCCAGCGCTCACTTCCGCTTCACTCTGCTGTGTGCCACAGGGTGCGTGCACACGCTCATGCTCAGTCTTAATGGGCCAGCGCGCACCTGAATTTGATACCAAATTAGCCCATGATCCCCCTGGAATATAAGAAGGGCCCTGCCCCTTCCTGCATTGCCTGAGCGTTGTTGTCGTTTACCTATGTTCGTCTCTGCAAATGGTCCCTTAAGTGTTTTCCAGTTCCCAGTGTTCCCGTTCCTGCTACCTGTATCCTGTATCCCGTGCTATCTTGGTTCAAGTGCCATTTAGAGTTGGAGTCGTGTTGTGCTGTGTACTACGCCTTCCTGGTTACACCACTCCTGGTGTCTACCTGCTACCAAGGTCCCATCCGAGCCTGCCTTCGCTACAGTCAGAAGTTACCACAGGTACACCCATCCGAACAATAGACTTTAACTTGGTATCCTGTTGGCCAGCTGCTATACTGTCAAGGCGGTATGGTCCAGTGGGTTCACGCACCCAACATGACACAGTAGGGATAAGGTTGTTCTAGGATTTCCAAAAAAAAAGGGTATTTACATGAGGGTTGATAAAATGGTTGAGAATTAGTGACCTTCTAATTATTTAAGCCTTCTAAATGGAACTTTTTGTAATTTTTTGAAGAAAACTTTTTGAAATGGTCCTGTTGTAAGATAAACATACAGCAGTAGAGTGGTTCAATTTGCTATGAAAATGGGTCAAGCTTCGTAGGAGAGTCTTCAGGGCCACCGGCTCTCCCAGCTGCCACTTTTTAACTTCTCACGCGAGACACAGCCTCTCTCGTAACTGGAACTAAACTTTCATTCATAACATCTCACTATAATGGGAGGGCACCTATAAAAAGAAGTTTTCACCCTTAAAAAGACCTTGTAATTCTTTGTCTGCAGATTTCTTGTGAGATTTCTTTCCAAAGGCTGAGAATCCAAGGTTTCTCCGTGGCTGATGTTTTTGGAATAGTTGCACTCGGTTGCAGTTTATTCAGCGCGAGTTAATAGTCTAGATAATGAGCTGAACAGACAAAAATAGTTCTCCCAGATGATTTCACTTGACTCTGCCGAGCAACTATTTTCTTGCTTATGGCTGGAGTGTAACAGCATCTTGCTCTAACAAGACACGGTCACAGTCGATGCCAAGTACCTCGTATAGTAAAAGCAATCGGTAGCACATTTTGAGGAATATGTCAAGGCTACAAGCTTGGGATTCTTAAGTAATGACGCACCAGCAAATCATTAAATAATGCATTGAGTAAAGAGGGATTTTTCTAAAAAAATCTATTTCTGCGCAAAACGCGTGGCCCAATTTTTAGGTTAAATGTGTTAGGTGACGCTGTTTGAAGGAGAAAATGTGCAAAAAGGTTTTGGAACCGTGAGGTTCATTTAAATGTTCAGATCCAATAATAGTTGGCTAAATAACCGCAATATTAAAAGGAACAGTCACAAGGAGAACCCAAACAATACCTACACTAGTACTAGCACAGGATTCCACCACTCATACACACACACTCATTTATACACACACATTATATATATGTTCACTCACACTCAGATTCATGACACACAAGCTCAGACTCATACACTTAATACACAATCAAACTCATATTTACTCATACACACTTAGCCTCATGCACACACTCATTTATGCACAAACAAACACACTGTATTCACTCATACACACTCAGATTTATGACCCACACACAAAGACACACATATATCCACTCACACACACTCAGACTCATACACACGCACTCATTCATACACATATATATATATATTTTCACTTATACACACTCAGATTCATGATGCACACAAACGCACAAACTGATAAACACACTCAATACACACACATACATATTTACTCATACACACAGCCTCATTCACACACTCATTTTACACAAATACACACACTGTGTATTCACTCATACATGCTTAGGCTCATACATACTCATTTATATATATACACACATACATCATACACACATATATAATATATATATATACATATATATATATATATATATATATATATATTCACTCATACACACTCAGATTCATGACACAGGCAAGCACACCCACACACTGTGTATTCACACATTAACACTCAAAGATGACCCACACACAAAGACACACACATATTCATTCATACATGCTCGGACTAATACCCACGCTCTTATTTATACACACACACACATACACACATACACACACACACATATATATATATACATATTTATATTCACTCATACACACTTAGATTCATGACAAACACATACACACACACACACACACACACTCTTCTTAACAGATAGGCACATAAATAACCCGCCGCATCTTTAGTCCTAGGATTATTGCTTCTCTAGGGCAGAATTCACAAACTAATCTATAACAAAGAAATAAAACCAATAAAAAGACGCGCAATCTTTTACAGCCAGACGATGCAGGATAACGGCCGAACTGCTGGAATATTGAAAATTGCTAAACATTTATGCAGCAGAAGGTGAAGTGAATAGAGTGATAAACGACACCCCCAGACTTCATACTAAGAGCTGATAAGGGGCTTAAAGGGCCAGTAACCCAAAAATATGGAGCTTATGATGATACGGCAGTGTTATTACAGGAGGATATCAGTCACACATATGGATGTAAATATTTGTGGATGGTTTCAGAACTGGAGATATAACACATAAGGGAACATAGGGGAATGGGGGCGTGAAAAAATACATTGTAAAAGTAAAAATGCAAATGTAGCAAAGTTTATCTGGACTCTGATAACTTGCCGCAGCGTGATATCACACAACACAAAGCATTAAAAAAAAGTCATTAACAAAGTCAAGTTAAAGGCTATGTTAAAAAAAAATTAAAAAAACTAAAAGCGTATTGTGGGATTTTAAACAACTTTTTAATTGCTTTTTATTAAAAGAAACAAAAACTTTTGGAGGTACAGTTCTATGTATCCTGGATAACGAGCAGCGGTATCCTGCTCTCAAAGTCGAATTTGTCAGGTCAGCGGGACTGACGGCTGCAGGGACAGCGGGTCCTTCATGTCTCTGACACGCAGGATCCAACTCTTATTTATCACATCCAGGTTCACAACGTTTTTAATTGATTTTAATTAATATTTAATAAAAAAACAATTACAAAGTTGTTTCAAATCCCATAATATATTAAAAAAGTGTGCAAAGGTTTACATAGCCTTTAAAGCTTCTTACAACTGTGTATTATCCGCATTAAGAGTCAAGATAAAGATGGCTACATCTGTATCCCATATGTTTGACAAATTATCCTCATCATGATCACCGTCATCATCACCGTCATCATCACCGTCATCATCATCATCATTATCAACATCATCATCATTATCAACATCATCAAAATCATCACCATTATCATCACCGTCATCATTATTATCAACATCATCATCATCATCATCACCGTCTATATCATCAAAATCAAAATTATCATCATCCTCCTCACCATTACCATCATCACCACCAATATCAACATCATAATCATATCAACGTAATCATCACCACAATCATCCTCACCATTATCATCATCATAATTATTAGCAACATAACCACCATCATCCTCCTCATCATCATTACGATCATCACCATCATCCTCCTCATCATTACGATCACCATTAATATCATTAACATTATCATCATCATCATCACAATCATCACCATCATCATCCTCCTCATCATCATCACCATTATTATCATTACCATTATCATCATCATCATCAAAACCATGATTCTCAGCATCCACAATACGATCATCATCATCATTAATGAAATATTTCGTTAGAACGTGACCCTCCTCCCGGCATTGATCAGTCTCCTATTTTTAATAAAGCTTCTTTCCAAATTCGCAGTGACCGCAACATGAAGTGAAGGGGTTAAATGTCTGCGGAGAGGGATGTCAGTACAGAACTGTAAGTCGCTCCCGTTGTCATAGAAACAAGAACTAATGATTTTTACCAATGCAAAGCGCACTTCAAAGTTTCTGTAAGACATCAATATGTGTGCGGCATTGTCTGGTGGCTTCACAGGTGAAGATTAGGAGGCGGCCGGGGGCTCCACAGATAACCGCAGATAAAGAGCGCGCCGCCGCCACCGCCACCGCCCCGCATCACCAAATACACATGAATATTCATACCCAAGGAAAGAGAGAAGATGTGTCATATAATCATCTACAAAATGTACTAATGTGATCTAACTATCTATCTATCTATCTATCTATCTATCTCATATCTATCTATCTATCTATCTATCTATCTCATATCTATCTATCTATCTATCTATCTATCTATCTATCTCCTATCTATCTATCTATCTATCTATCTATCTATCTATCTATCTATCTATCTATCTATCTATCTATCTATCTATCTCATATCTATCTCATATCTATCTATCTATCTATCTATCTCATATCTATCTATCTATCTATCTCATATCTATCTATCTATCTATCTATCTATCTATCTATCTATCTATCTCATATCTATCTATCTATCTATCTATCTCATATCCATCTATCGATCTCATATCCATCTATCTCATGACGGCAGAAGTCATCTCTGGCTAAGTGTCATACTGTCAAAGTGTCCTGGCAGTTATACATGGCACAGATCTAACATCCATCTCTCTTCTCTTCATACAGGTATATAATCCATTTCATTCCTGCATGAACCTCATCCCTGCTGTAGCTGCATTTCAAAAAGCTGAAACTTTTATTTTATGGTACTCTGCTTTCCTGTCTTGCTATATAGTCTAATGTTATCTCAAAGTTTTGTCAAAGTGTTTGATCGTCGTTAAGTTTTATGAGCATCCAGACCTGCTAGTTTGTTTGTTTATCTCTGCATAGCTTTTCACCTCATGTGTCTAGTTGATTTGATTAATAGCTGAACGAGCTTAATTAGGCCTAGATCTGAGCATCTACTCCCCTATAAATTTAGATGTAGCATATGGGGAAGGCACTCGTGCAGGGGGGCACGACGGCAGAAGTCATCTCTGGCTAAGTGTCATACTGTCAAAGTGTCCTGGCAGTTATACATGGCAGTTGCACAGGGTCAGTGACAGGTAAGCTGCATTACCAAACCAGACAAACTAGCCCACGCTCTCAATATTAGATTTCTAACTATCTGTAAACAAACATGTTTGCCACCGCTCTCATCATTATAGCTGCTCTTGGTTTTCAATCCTATCGCCCATTTAAGACTTGCCCAAACACAGTCCGCATCAGTCCTTCTATCCTGGCCTCACCCATGTACAGCTCCCATTCACTATTCACTTTCCTCAGTCAACTTAACCCATCTCATCCCACTGCCCAACATAAAAATCGCTCTCATAAATCACAGAACCATCTGCTGTCTCTCTCCATTCTCCTGCTATTAGCTGCAGGGGACATCTCCCAACCCTGGGCCTCCCTTTTCTTCTGCCAAGCTCAACCACTTACCTGCCACACATAGAAACCCTGCAAATCTTCTTGCCATTCCTTGTAGGTCTTCTCCTGTCTCTTTTAACTGTGCTCTCTGGAACTCTCGGTCCGTGTGCAACAAACTCACCTTTATTCATGACTTATTCCTTTCTAACTCTCTCAACCTTCTGGCTCTTACAGAAACATGGCTACACCTGTCTGACACTGCTTCCCCTGTTGCTCTATCTTATGGTGGTCTCCAGTTCTCTCATGCCCCCAGACCTGAGAACAGGCAGGGTGGAGGAGTAGGTATACTTCTTTCCCCACACTGCACTTTCCAGGTCATTCCCCCGGTCCCCTCACTCACATTTCCCTCTTTTGAAGTCCACACCCTCAGACTCTTTCACCCTTTTCCCCTCCGAGTGGCAGTTGTCTACCGCCCACCGGGCTCACCCCGCCAATTCCTGGACCATTTTGCTGCCTGGCTTCCACAATTTCTATCCTCTGAAACACCCACTCTCATCATGGGTGACTTCAACATCCCCATTGATAACCCAATCTCCTCATCTGCCTCCCAGTTTCTATCTTTAACCTCGTCCCTCGGTCTGTCACAACTTACTAACTCTCCTACACATGAAGACGGGCATTCACTTGACCTGGTCTTCTTCCGGCTCTGCTCAGTTTCTGACTTTATTAACTCTCCTCTCCCACTTTCTGACCACAATCTTCTCTGCTTTACTATCAAATATTCTCTGCCTCCTCAGGTCATCCCTACGTATCAGACATACAGAAATCTACATGCCATTAACACTGTTAAACTCATAGACAGTCTACAGTCCTCATTGTCCCCTATCTCTTCCCTCTCCTGTCCCAATCTGGCTGCCAAACTTTATAACAACACTCTCAAAAATGCATTGGATGAAGCAGCCCCCACTACACTCCGAACCACCCGACAAAGACGACGACAACAACCCTGGCACACGCCTCAATCCCGCTTTCTTCACCGGTGCTTGAGATGTGCCGAACGACTGTGGAGAAAATCGCATTTGGATGCAGATTTCCTCCATTACAAATTTATGCTCAAAACTTACAACTCTGCCCTTCACCGAGCCAAACAAGTCTACTTCACTTCTCTCATCTCCACACTATCTAATAATCCAAAACGCCTCTTTGATACTTTTCACTCCCTCCTTAGTCCTAAAGTGCAGACACCAATCACAGATCTCAGTGCTGAAGACCTGGCCAATTATTTTAAAGTTAAAATTGACAACATCCGACATGATATTATCTCCCAGTCCCCTAGTAACATCGATCCCCTTCCCCCCCGCACTCCCTCTACTTCACTCTCAGCATTTGACCCAATAACTGAAGAAGAAGTCTCGAGGCTCCTCTCTTCTTCTCGTCCTACTACCTGCCCTAGTGATCCTGTCCCCTCACACCTCCTCCAGTCCCTCTCCCCAGCTGTCACTAGTCACCTCACTAAAATATTTAACCTCTCTCTTTCCTCTGGTATCTTTCCCTCCGCTTTTAAACATGCCATTATAAACCCATTATTGAAAAAACCAACACTTGACCCATCCAGCGCTGCCAACTACCGACCAGTCTCTAATCTGCCCTTCATCTCCAAACTCCTGGAACGCTTGGTCTACTCTCGCCTTATCCGCTATCTCTCTTCTAACTCCATTCTTGACCCCTTACAATCTGGTTTCCGCACTCTACACTCCACAGAAACTGCCCTTACTAAAGTCTCAAATGATCTCTTGGCGGCTAAATCGGACGGTAAATCCTCTCTCCTGATTCTTTTGGATCTCTCTGCTGCCTTTGACACTGTAGACCACAAACTCCTACTTAACATGCTCCACTCTATTGGCCTCAAGGACGCGGCTCTCTCTTGGTTTTCCTCCTATCTCTCTGACCGCTCATTCAGTGTGTCATTTGCTGGTTCCACTTCTTCTCCTCTTCCCCTTGATATCGGGGTTCCTCAGGGATCAGTCCTAGGTCCACTCCTCTTTTCTCTCTACACAGCTCCTATTGGACAAACCATCAGCAGATTTGGCTTCCAGTACCATCTCTACGCTGATGACACCCAATTATATACCTCTTCCCGTGACATCACCCCTGCTCTAATACAGAACACCAGTGATTGTCTGTCCGCTGTCTCTAACATCATGTCCTCTCTCTATCTGAAACTGAATCTTTCTAAAACTGAGCTCCTTGTGTTCCAACCATCTACTAACCTCCCTAAACCTGATGTCTCTATCTCTGTGTGTGGCACTATCATAACTCCTAAGCAGCACGCCCGCTGTCTCGGGGTTATTTTTGACTCAGATCTTTCCTTTACTCCTCACATACAATCACTTTCACGCTCCTGTCATTTTCACCTAAAAAACATCTCCAGAATCCGCTCTTTTCTTACGGAGGAAACTGCCAAAACTCTCATTGTTGCTCTGATTCACTCTCGTCTTGATTACTGTAACTCATTACTAGTCGGTCTTCCCCTCACTAAACTCTCCCCTCTCCAATCTATCCTCAATGCAGCAGCCAGGCTCATCTTTATGACCAACCGCTACACCAACGCCTCTAATCTGTGCCAGTCACTGCACTGGTTGCCCATCCCCTTCCGAATAAAATTCAAACTTATTACTCTCACCCACAAAGCTCTCCACAGTGCTGCACCTCCTTACATCTCCTCCCTCATCTCTGTCTACCACCCTACTCGGGCTCTACGTTCTGCCAACGACCTTAGATTAAAATCCTCCATAATCCGAACCTCCCACTACCGTCTCCAGGATTTCTCTCGTGCTGCTCCGTCCTCTGGAATGCGCTACCCCAGACAATCCGATTAATTCCCAATATCCACAGTTTTAAACGTGCCCTGAAAACACATCTATTTAGACAGGCCTATAAAATTTCCTAATCTGACTCCTTTTCATGGCCCTCCATTTAGATTAGTCATCAGAATAAGATTCCCTCACACTCCTTCTCTTCATGTCCGTCATACACGGATACTGGCTGGTGACCGGCTCATGCAGCTTTATGTTACCACCGCATGTGTATAAAAATGGCCGGACCATTGTACAGAACAAACACTATTACACTTTGTGTCTCCCTTATGTCCTCATAGATTGTAAGCTCTTGCGAGCAGGGTCCTCACTCCCCAGGTTTGAATTGTAAATGAACTTTGTCACTATGTAATGTCTGATATTGTTTTCATGTTCCCTCTACATTGTAAAGTGCTGCGTAATATGTTGGCGCTATATAAATAAAGATTATTATTATTATTATTATTATCTATCTATCTATCTCATATCCATCTATCGATCTATCGATCTATCTATCTATCTATCCATCTATCTATCTAATATCTATCTATCTATCTCATATCTATCCATCTATCTATCTCATATCCATCTATCCATCTATCCATCTATCTCATATCCATCTATCTATCTCATATCTATCTATCTATCTCATATCTATCTATCTCATATCCATCTATCGATCTCATATCCATCAATCTCATATCTATCTATCTATCTATCTATCTATCTATCTATCTATCTATCTATCTATCTATCTATCTCTCATATCCATCTATCTATCTCATATCTATATATCTATCTATCTATCTATCTATCTATCTATCTATCTATCTATCTATCTATCTATCTCATATCCATCTATCGATCTCATATCCATCTATCTCATATCTATCTATCTATCTCTCTCATATCCATCTATCTATCTATCTATCTATCTATCTATCCATCTATCTATCCAATATCTATCTAATATCTATCTCATATCTATCTATCTATCTATCTATCTCTTATCTATCCATCTATCTATCTCATATCCATCTATCTATCTATCTCATATCCATCTATCTCATATCCATCTATCTATCTCATATCTATCTATCTATCTATCTATCTATCTATCTATCTATCTATCTATCTATCTATCTATCTATCCATCTAATATCTATCTCATATCTATCTATCTATCTATCTATCTCTTATCTATCCATCTATCTATCTCATATCCATCTATCCATCTATCTATCTATCTATCTATCTCATATCCATCTATCTCATATCCATCTATCTATCTATCTCATATCTATCTATCTATCTATCTATCTCATATCCATCTATCTATCTATCTCATATCTATCTATCTATCTATCTATCTCATATCTATCTATCTCATATCCATCTATCGATCTCATATCCATCAATCTCATATCTATCTATCTATCTCTCATATCCATCTATCTATCTATCTCATATCCATCTATCGATCTCATATCCATCTATCTCATATCTATCTATCTATCTATCTATCTATCTATCTATCTATCTATCTATCTATCTATCTATCTATCTATCTCATA